>NC_083340.1:2788202-3088214 GCF_019175385.1 Lycium barbarum
ATTACCATCAAGAACTAAATATAGTACTTTCTAGAAATTATTTGTTTTTCTTAACGGAGGAGGTCAAGCCATGCACTTGTAGCCATCTAATTCGAACTTTATATTATAAGCAATTTACGTGCAGATCAACTAAGGCACTTAACAATAATTAATATGGAATAAGACGTGGACTTCCGATATAGTAATTTAGAGAAGATTCAAGTTTATATATTTCAAATTTTAAATTCTCACGCGTGTTTCTTTTTTAGAAAATGAATAAGACAAGTTGAATTGAATTATGTATTGTATTTAATGTAAATATTTATTATAT
Organism: Lycium barbarum; assembly: GCF_019175385.1. Classification (NCBI taxonomy): domain Eukaryota; kingdom Viridiplantae; phylum Streptophyta; class Magnoliopsida; order Solanales; family Solanaceae; genus Lycium; species Lycium barbarum. Next base: position 2,788,513 of record NC_083340.1, read on the forward strand.
TTAAGCATTAAAAAAAAAAGAGAGATTTAAAGCTCCATTGGAAACTAGATCCCAAAATAAGGAGGATCTAGGGTATCGGTTGTGGGTTCCCGAAAACCCACACCCGATAACCAACCCTGTATTTATATTGAGAGCCCGTTAGTTATACAAGAAATTGCTAGTTGGGAATCCATTACTAAAAAGAGCTTTTGAGAACCATGTTCCAATGCCCGCGTTCTTGATGTGGAATCGATTTCCCTTGAAGTCTTTTTTGTTCAATTATTATTGTATATTAGTTTATTTTACTGAGAACTCACAAGCTTAAAATTCAAGATTTGTCTCTACCAAAATTCCTCTTTCCTTGCTTAGTTTGAGGGAGAAAACAAAATTGGCAGCCTTCATAGTTCGGAGTAAAAATATATTCACAGAGAAATAAAACTTGTATTAGATAATAAGATGTAATGGTTATTTCCAATTAAGCTAATTTAAAATATTTGAAAATATCGTGCTACATGACTTCCAAATGATGGTACTAATTTTTTCTATTATCGATAATTTTGAACCCCATAATTCTCTATGCAGCTTTTCGTATTTGGATTTTTCTTTCATTACTTTAGCATACTGTATTAATTAGAAATAAATGGCACCAAATCTCTCCGTGCAAACCGACAATAGGAAGATGATAAAGTCGCAGCAGCAACTTCACAATTAAGAAAAAGAGAGAAACTTCTTAAGCTAGTTATTGGTCAAACCACTAATATTTCGAAATTAATTAGAAACTTACATTCTCATCGAATTTAGTTGTCTATGACTATAAGTTATGGCATGCCTTCTTTGAACAATATTAAGTTGTCTATTTTCAAACTAATCGTAAAAAACTGAATTAGTACAATATTTAAATTTAGCATATAAAGTGCCCATCAAGTCTTCTATAAGTGAATTTCTGTCACTCAATTCTAATAATTTAGTTATATTAACTTCACTCAACTGTTTTCCTTAATGAAGAAGTTACTCGATTTTATCCAAGCAGCACGAAAGTTACCAAAATATTTTTATAACGAAAAAGGTACTTAAAATTACACAACGACCACAATAGTCACCATGAAGAAATAACATAGACATCTTATATACAAGCTAAACAAAGTCGAGTGAGTTCTTAATTATTATTTTTTTTAAAAAGGATCTCTGATATTTTCACCAAATTGAATAATTTTTTGGTTATGAAAAACAGTTTGATAATTTTACCGTAATAAAAACGGAAGTGAATACATTTCAAACATTGTTTTATATAGGCTGATACCCTCAGGTTGAAATGTAATATCCACACAAGTGAACTTAGCTTGTGGCAAGAAGCTTCAATTGAAGCCTTTTTGCCAAAACATTATAAGTACTGTGTAGATAGACTCATAGCCCCAATATATATAGGAGATAAATAAACAATAAAAACCATTATAGTTGTTATAAAATGAAGCTAAAAGAGTAATAATATTAAAGGATGAAAACTATAAACATAGAGTGACAAAGAGGAGAGATTTTATTATTCTTCCAAAATGTGTTTTAAGTACATTACATATGAAAACTTATGTCTCTATTTATAGTGCTACTACATATGCATTCAATATATGAGATAATGGAAGAACCATTAATATGGTGGAAGATAATGGAAGAACCATTAATATTGTGGAAGATAATGGAAGAGGCATTATATTTGTGTAGTGGACATCCATTCTATATTTCATAACACTCCCCCTTGGATGTCCATAGATGATGTGTATCGTTAAAAACCTTATTAGGAAAAACCCTCAATGAAGGAAAAATAGTACACATATCTAGTAATACGCTTTGAGAGCTGCCTCATTAAAAACTTTACCAAGAAAACCCAATGGGACAAAACTTGGTTAAGGAAAAAAGAGTACAACGCGTATTTCACTCCCCCTGACGAAGACCAATATTCAGATGTCGGAGTCTTCGCATTCCAATCTTGAATATCATCTTCTCAAGAGTTGAAGTTGACAAAGATTTGGTGAACAAATCTGCAGGATTGTCACTTGAACAAATTTGATACACATCAACATCACCTTTCTTCTGGAGATCATGTGTGAAAAATAACTTTGGTGAAATGTGCTTCGTTCTATCTCCTTTTATAAATCCTCCTTTTAATTGAGCTATGCATGCAACATTATCTTCATATAATACTGTAGGTAATTTTGTATCACACTTCAAGCCACATCTTTCTCTGATGAAATGTATCACTGATCTCAACCACACACATTCTCTACTTGCTTCATGAATAGCTATTATCTCAGCATGATTCGAAGAAGTAGCAACAATGGACTGCTTTGTGGATCGCCATGATATAGCAGTACCTCCGCATGTAAACAGATAGCCTGTTTGAGATCGAGCTTTATGTGGATCAGATAAATAACCTGCATCTGCATAACCAACAAGATCTGTACTACCTTTGTTAGTATAAAACAGACCCATATCGCTAGTTCCCTTCAGATATCGCAATATATGCTTAACTCCGTTCCAATGTCTTCGTGTAGGAGAAGAGCTATATCTTGCTAGCAAATTAACAGAGAACGCTATGTCAGGTCTTGTAACGTTAGCAAGATACATAAGTGCACCAATTGCACTAAGATATGGTACTTCAGGACCAAGAAGCTCTTCATTTTCTTCTTGAGGTCGGAACGGATCTTTACTCATTTCAAGTGAGCGAACAATCATTGGAGTACTTAAAGGATGCGCATTGTCCATGTAAAATCGTTTTAAAACCTTTTCGGTATAAGCAGATTGATGGATAAAGATCCCATCTATCAAATGTTCAATCTGCAAACCAAGACAAAGTTTTGCTTTTCCCAGATCTTTCATCTCAAATTCTTTCTTTAAATATTCAATCGCCTTTTGGAGCTCTTCTGGAGTTCCAATTAGGTTTATGTCATCAACATAAACAACGATTATAACGAACTCTAATTTTGTTTTCTTAATAAAAACACATGGACAAATGACATCATTTATATAACCTTCTTTTACCAAGTATTCACTGAGACGATTGTACCACATGCGCCCTGATTGTTTTAGACCATACAACGATCTTTGTAATCTGATTGAATACATCTCCCGAGACTTTGAGTTAATTGCTTCAGGCATTTTAAATCCTTCAGGAATTTTCATATAGACTTCATTATCAAGTGAGCCATAAAGGTAAGCTGTAACCACATCCATCAGATGTATTTCAAGGTTTTCATGTACGGCTAAACTGATGAGTTATCGAAATGTTATGACATCTATAACGGGTGAATATGTTTCTTCATAGTCGATACCGGATCGTTGAGAGAATCCTTGTGTAACAAGGCGTGCCTTGTATCTCACAATTTCATTTCTCTCATTCCTTTTTCGCACAAAAACCCATTTATGGCCAATTGGTTTTACACCATTAGGCGTTTGGACTATAGGTCCAAAAACCTCACGTTTGGCAAGTGAATTCAATTCTGATTGAACTGCCTCTTGCCATTTTGGCCAATCATATCTTCGTCAACATTCTTCGACAGATTGGGGTTCCTGATCGTCAATGTCTTTCATAATATTTAGTGCAACATTATATGAAAAAACATTATCCACCATAATCTTTGATCGATTCAAATTTATCACATCACCAGAAGAACTCAATGATAGTTCTTTATTTACTTGAGTCTCGGGTTCCCTAATATCTTTAGGAGTATCAGGATTAGTCAGATCTTGAATATCTTCATGATATTTTTTCATAGTGTCATTTTGATCATTTTCGTGTTTCTTTTTCTAGGATTTTTATCCTTAGAACCCAATGGCCTACCACGCTTCAGGCATGCATGAGATTCAGAGGCTATGACACTAGTAGATTTTCCCTTTGGGACATCAATTCGGATAGGCACATTCTCTGCAGGGATATGTGACTTAGTTATCCTTTTCAAATCAGTAAATGCGTCTGGCATTTGATTTGCTATTTTTTGCAAGTGAATGATCTTCTGGATCTCCTGTTCACATATGGGGGCACGTGGATCAAAATGAGATAGTGATGGAACTTTCCACACAATTTTTCTTTTGATTTATTTTCTATCTCCCCCTAATTGTGGAAAATTTGTTTCATCAAATCGACAATCTGCAAATCGGGCAGTGAATAAATCTCCCGTCAATGGCTCAAGATAGCGAATAATAGAGGGTGATTCAAACCCAACATATATACCTAACCTTCTTTGGGGGCCCATCTTAGAACGCTGTGGTGGTGCTACAGGCACATATACAGCACATCCAAAGATTCGGAGATGAGCAATATTTGGTTCATGACCAAATACTAATTGTGACGGGGAGTATTTATTATAATGAGTCGGTCTAAGACGAATAAGAGATGCTGCATGTAAGATAGCATGTCCCCAGACGGTAGTGGGCAACCGTGTTTTCATAAGTAGTGGTCTTGCTATCAATTGTAGTCGTTTAATAAATGACTCAGCAAGGCCATTTTGGGTATGAACATGTGCTACAGGATGTTCAACTTTTATCCCAACTGATAAACAATAATCATCAAAAGATTGAGACGTAAATTCTCCGGCATTATCGAGGCGTATAGCCTTAATGGGATAATCCGGACACTGTGCCCTTAAGCGTATTATTTGTGCCAATAATTTCGCAAACGCCAGGTTTCGAGACGATAGGAGGCACACATGAGACCATCTTAAAGATGCGTCTATTAGGACCATAAAATATCTGAATGACCCACAAGGTGGATGAATAGGTCCACATATATCCCCATGTATACGTTCTAGAAAAGCAGGGGATTCAATGTCAACTTTCATTGGTGATGGCTTAGCTATCAACTTACCCTGATAACAAACAGCACATGAAAATTCACCACTTTCAAGAATCTTCGGGTTCTTAAGTGGATGCCCATTTGAATTTTCAATAATTCGTCTCATCATTATTGATCTAGGGTGACCTATTCGGTCATGCCAAAGCACAAAAGTACTTGAATCTTTAAACTTCTGGTTTACGATCGAGTGTGCTTCAATTGTACTAATTTTTGCATAATACAGACCAGAAGACAAAGTTAGCAATTTCTCCAAAACATATTTCTGGCCGGAGACATTCTTTGTAATGGCAAGATATTCATCATTTATTTCGTTTAATGTCTCAGCGTGATATCCATTACGGCGGATATCTTTGAAACTTAACAAGTTTCTTGGGGATTTAGAAGAGAATAATGCATCTTCTATAACAAGTTTCGTCCCATTAGTCAGAAATATAGTAGCTCTTCCGGAGCCTTCAATCAATTTCGAATTGCCAGAAATTGTATTAATATTTTCCCTTTTTCTACGCAAGTGAGAAAAGTATTTCTCATCTTTGAATATGGCATGTGTTGTTCCACTATCAATCACACAAATATCTTCATGATTGGTCATTGATCCAAATAAAATTTGAGGAATTTCCATAGATTCTTCAAAATGAAATAATAGATAAAGTGAATATCGAAGTAGATATTATGATTAGGCAAAGCATTACACACATTTTATTACATATATTACTATTTAAACAAAGCATTACACACACTTCATTTACATAAACATGGAAACATAACCACATACAAACGACACATATGAAATATCTAAGTTTTTACAGATCCATCACCGATCAAATGATCTATTTTTCCTTCAGGGAGTTCAAAGAAATCTGCCACATCTAGATGCATGGGCTCAACATTATCTTCAGAAATAAAATTTGCTTCGGCATCCTTTTCTGCCCTTTTGAGAGAGGCTTGATACAACACAATTAGGTGCTTTGGCGTACGACAGGTACGTGACCAGTGCCCCTTTCCTCCACATCGGAAGCATTTATTTTCTGAATTTTTCTTTTGCCCAGTTTCATACTTTTCATCCTTCCTTTTACACTGCTGGTGGTGAAGGGTATTATTTGGTGCAAGACGAGAATCATGATTAAAATTTCTTCCTTGACCACGGCCATGACCACGACTGGGGCCACGACCTCTTCCACGCCTAGAATGGCGAAAATTTGCCTCATTCACTTCAGGGAATGGGGCAGTACCAGTGGGTCGGCTTTCATGATTTTTCATTAATAATTCATTATGTTGTTCAGCCACTAGAAGATGTGCGATTAGATTAGAATATTTCTTGAACTTCATTTCTCGGTATTGCTGCTGCAGGAGCATACTCGAGGCAGGAAAAGTGGAGAATGTTTTCTCCAGCATATCATGATCAGTGATATTTTCACCGCATAATTTCAACTGAGAAATAATTTTAAACATGGCAGAATTATATGCTTTAATAGATTTAAAATCTTGTAGCCTTAAGTGGAGCCAATCAAAACGTGCTTGTGGAAGTATGACCACCTCAGGTGGTCATATCTATCTTTTAAATTATTTCACAGAGTAAGAGGATCTTTAACAGTGAGATATTTCATTTTCAAGTCCTCATCAAGGTGATGGCGAAGGAAAATCATTGTCTTGGCACGGTCTTGGTTTGATGCCTCATTTTTATCTTTGATGGTGTCTGCCAGACCCATCGCATTAAGGTGAATTTCGGCATTAAGAATCCAAGACATATAGCTATTGCCGGATATATCTAAGGCTACAAATTCACGTTTAGTAAGATTTGTCATTAGTAAAGGGCAATAGAAAGTCAATACCTTCGAGGCTTTTAAAGTATTTGCTCGGAACGACAGAGTCTCGTGCTGATAACGTGTTATAAAATGAAGCTAAAAGAGTAATAATATTAAAGGATGAAAACTATAAACATAGAGTGACAAAGAGGAGAGATTTTATTATTCTTCCAAAATGTGTTTTAAGTACATTACATATGAAAACTTATGCTTCTATTTATAGTGCTACATATGCATTCAATATATGAGATAATGGAAGAACCATTAATATGGTGGAAGATAATGGAAGAACCATTAATATGGTGAAAGATAATGGAAGAGGTATTATATTTATGTAGTGGACATCCATTCTATATTTCATAACAATAGCCATTTATTTACCATTATTAAAGGCTGCCAAGCAGAACATATACAGAGAAGGTCCGTGGTGGACCCAAGTTCAGTGGGATTATTTTGCTAATTATACTAGCCCAAGCGTTCATATTGTGCAAGAATATACAGGCCTATTTCAATAAATTTGACCCAATGTTTAGAATGGACTCTTTCATTGCAATAGCACTCTTAGTGATACTTTTTTTTGTACCATTTGGGGTGGTCTTTAATTTTAGTCCTTCAAATTGGTGGTCTTTTAAGTTTTGGCCTTAGCTTAATACCCCGAGGTTGTGGGTTAGAACCCCAACTCAGTAAAAAAATAAATCACAAGGTACAATTTCGCAAGGCAGAATTCTGCCCATGTACGGCAGAATTTGGGCCTTAAGGCTAAAAGTTAAAGACCACCAATTTGAGGGTCAAAAATTAAAGACCACCCCAGCGAAAGCTAATCCTCCAAATTGCCCTCAGTGATACATTATAGCTGGTTCAAAATTTGGCAAGTCGGGCATGATATAAAATTGGAGTTAAGGGTTATAATATATAAAATCGTAAAGGCAAAATAGACATTGCGTATGGTAGGGAGGGAATGATGTATATTGTTTAAAAGTTGACATAAAGTTTGATTTCTAAATCTATTTTGCGTATGGTAGGGAGGGAATGATGTATATTGTTTAAAAGTTGACATAAAGTTTGATTTCTAAATCAAAGGTATAGAAATTATTTTCACCCGATAAACAACTAATGGTTTTTGACACCAAATATTTTTAATAAACAAAAGTGAATAAATTTTAGAGCTTTCTGCGTGTAATAACTATTAAATACAAACGAATTCCTATGTATAGTTTACAAGATTTCAATGATCTACATGATACACAAATGGACATTCTATTCTTATCTACTACAGAATCTAAGCTAGTTGGTTAACTTTTAAAACACAGATGATGTATATTTGAACCAAAACATATTACAATTAAAATAAAAATATCAAATAGCGCTTATTGGATGAAAATCCATTATATAAGAGGCTTCCAAAGAGCAGTGAGTAACTTCAAAAATCAAAGATTTTAAAACTTATCAGCACACAAATGTTAAAATCGTAAAGAAAACTTACTCTTCTGAAATCAAAATTCTACACGTTAACAATTAGTTTTACATTATAAGTCTAATTTAACACGATATTACAGATAATTTATTTTTATTTAGCCGGTAACAAGTTTTACTTATTATAGTCAATATATTCCTACTAGTCTAATTTATCACGTTATTGCAGGTTGTATTCTATATTTTTTTTGTTGTAACTAATTAGTTTACTTAATCACAAACTACCTATAATTATCTTGAGTGACCTAATAGACTAAAAATTCTATTTACCCCATTAGTATATAGACTTTTAACTACTGGTCTAATTTAACACGTTATTGCAGGTTGTATATTAGTTTTTGTTGTAACTAATTAGTTTACTTGATGACAAACTACCTATAATTATCTTTTAAGTGACCTAATAGACTAAAAATTCTATTTACCCCATTAGTATATAGACTTTTAACAGAATTCTAAATAAGATTAGATAAGGAGCCTTTTTTTGAATCAGATTTTGTTTTATCCAATCAAATCATCATTAATTACGCCTATAAATATAGGAACTCAAACAATTCCTCTTCGTTCTCTCAATTCTCTTTGATACTACTCAACTAAAAGACCATGGCAAAATTAGCCGCAATTTTTATTTTTCTTTGCTCTTTTGCAACTTTTATTCATTGTTTACCTCTATCAACAAGTTCTAGATGGATAGTAGATGATGAAAATGGTGAAAGAGTGAAATTAGTTTGTGGAAATTGGGCTGCCCATTTACAAACAATGTTACCAGAAGGACTTGATCAACAGCCTGTTAGCCACATTGCTAGGCACATATCATTAATGGGCTTCAATTGTGTTCGTTTAACATGGGCTACTTACATGTTCACTCGACATTCAAATCTAACTGTGGCCCAATCTTTTATTAATAATGGGCTACATGATGCAATGTCAGGAATAGCTAAGAAAAATCCGCAACTTTTGGGCCTTACTGTTGTTGAGGCCCAAAAGGCTGTGATTGAAGAATTGGGCCGTCATGGTGTTATGTCGGTTCTTGATAATCAAGTTGGTGAGCCCATGTGGTGTTGTGCAGTTGATGATGGGAATGGTTTTTGGGGAGACAAGTATTTTCAACCTAAAGAATGGTTAAAAGGTTTGGATATTGTTGCTAAACGATACAAGGATTTACCAATGGTATGTATTACTCATACTTTGTTTATATTGTTGTTAATTTTAAATTCAAATTTATTAAAACTAAATAGAAAAATACAAATAGTAAAGGGGACCAGACTAGTAGATCAAAGTTGAGAAAAAAAGACATATCTGCAATTCGTTTACATTTTCGGTTCTCCAAACTTACTTACTTGTGGCAACCTTCTGGCCGCCCAACAACCAACATATTAGATTTCACAAGTAGACACGTGAGATTTTCGTCTAGAAAAAAGGTGGGGCTTTTTAGCGTTATAAGTATTGATCGTTAACGTGTGATTTTCTCTCTTATTTTTACACAATATTGGAGCATATTTTGATATCTCTGTGTTGTACTTAGGTGTAGATAACTAGTATAGATTCTTTAGAGTTTAACGTCAAGGTTTAAACGATCTCACACTTCTGAGAATTATCTTTCAATTTCTTTTTTTTTTTTTTTGCCACGCCTCTTCTTCTAAATTTTCACGATAATATTCCTCAAATGTACTTCCATTATTTTTTCGAAAGTAATTTCCTTACTTGGCCCTTCATGATTAGTTTGTTTGCATTATTCCATATTATTGTTATTAATTTTCATTCACTATTTGTTTCTAGGTTATCGGCATAAGTCTACGAAACGAGCTACGTGGTCCTCTTACAAATCAAAGTGTATGGTATGAAAATGTAGCGAAGGGTGCAAAAACAATTCACAGGGCTAACCCTAATCTTCTAATAATCATATCAGGATTGGATTATGATATTGATTTTACCTTCCTAAAGGAAAAGCCCTTGAACTTAAACATGAGAAACAAAATAGTATACGAGACTCATCGTTACGCATTTACTGAGGGACAAGCTAATTGGTTCTTAACTCAGCCACTAAACAAGGTTTGTGATACAATTAAGGAAGAGATTATGAATAAATCAGGGTTTTTGCTTAAGGGAAAAAATGCAGCACCTTTATTTGTTAGTGAATTTGGAGGTGACCAAAGGTTGACTAACCCTTCAGACAATTATTTTATGGGCTGCTTTCTCTCATTTTTAGCTGAGTTAGATTTGGATTGGGCCGTTTGGGCTTTGCAAGGTAACTATTATACCCGAGAAGGTGTACAGGGTACAGAGGAGATGTATGGGATGTTTAATTACACGTGGAACTCTCTTAGAAGTCCTGAATATCATGCAAAGCTACAACTTGTTCAACAAAAATTACAAGGTAAAAGTTTTCTTTCACTCTTTTTTTGTCCATTTTATTGGTATGAGAAAATTGATTGGAATTTGAATCTCACAAGGTAAAAGTTTTCTTTCACTCTTTTTTTGTCCATTTTATTGGTATTAGATGCTTTGGAGTTTAACTTATATACACACACATTATAGTCTAACTTATATACACACACATGATATAAATGCTTTATAAACTATCATTAGTCGCTATTTTTTGAGTAATTATGTAATATAGAATTCTTTTAAGTTTTTACGCTTTCTGTATGCATATAAAAGTTTAACTTTTCTGCGTATTTAGCCAAACACATGTGACTAATAGCCTGTTTTCACCAAGCTTACAAATCTATTTATTTTGAAAATATTTTTGTAATGAGAAGTGCTTTCCAAAAAAAGTACTTTTAGAAAGTAGCAAATCAATTTTAAAAATATTGTTGTCAATATTAGAACATCAATTTGTGCTTGGTCAAGGTTTTGAAAGTGTTTTTGGAGAAAAATATTTTTTTCACCTTTTGTAAGTATCTCTTGCTACTGATTAAGAACACTCCCCCCCCCCCCCCCTCCCCCCGAAAAACTTGATGAAATACCTCAGTAAATTAAGCACTTGTGACTTTGTAGAAGCTTTGCCAAACATGCTATAACTATCATTATTACCTTCATTATGTTAACTAACTCCTTGTGTACTTTTGTCATGCTTTTAGATCCAAAATCAAAGAAACCAACCTACCACTTATTGTTCCATCCACAAAGTGGCAAGTGCTTGAATGTTGCATCAAACAATGTTGTACATGCAAGTGATTGTGTTGGAGCTAGCCGGTGGAGCCACGACGGAGACGGCACGCCGATCCGATTAACCGGAACTTCTTTGTGTCTAACAGCATCAAGAGAGGGTTTGCCTGTTACACTTTCAAAACATTGCAGTGAACAAAGTACATGGAAACTTGCTTCAAATTATCAACTTTCAAATGTTGATGAGAATGGGAAAGAGTTGTGTTTGGATTTTGACACTTATTATTCTTCTTCTAAAGTTTTGGTTAGGAAGTGTGTTGGCTTAGATGGAAAGAGTGTTGATAATCCTCAAAGTCAATGGTTCAAGTTAGTCTCAGCCAATGTTTAGTAGAGTCATTAATTAGTCTCTTAAATATGTCTTTGTTTAGTTGACTCTTTATTTCAATTCTCTTGTTGAAATAATACTGGAATAAGTGATAGACATGAAATTTGAAAGAAGAGATTTTGTTTAATTTATCCTGTTGTCGCACTATAATATTTTACATTCTTGAATGACTTCAGCATTAAAAGCTTACAAGTGATGTGTCTTATTTTTATTCAACGTATGAATTTTCCTTGAGCTCAATTAAGAGATTGTTGAATTTTTGCTTTGAACTTTGGGCTAAATGGAAGAAAAGAGCAATTCTGATCCTATTGAGTATTACTAGTATTTTTTTTCCTATTCATACGTTGTTACATGTCTATTTAACATGGCTTCTTATGTTGTTACATGTCTATTTAACATGGCCCGCTAGCCCGAGTCTTTTGATTATGCAAAAGACTTACAAAGCATGACAAGAAGAGTGACAACATGGTAGATCTAAAGACTAACTAGAAAAAGAGAAAAAGAAGACAAATAATTATAAGGGAATAAGTTGGCAAAAGCAACAAAGTGTAAATATTCATAGCTATTTTCTTCGGGTGGAGCCCTTATAACTTTTCAAAGAGGCTCTTTTTTTCCCCCCTTCTTTTTTGGGTTTTGTTAATATATGCAAAATTGAATTATTTCTTTTTAATAAGTCGATGAGGAGTAAACAATTAAGTGAATGCTAAATATGGGTCGTAGAAGTCCTCCCCTTGTTTTCAGGGTCAAATCCTAGATCTAGTTAAGTTTGTTGTTTATACAACTACATTTAAACTAAGCTTTGTGTCAATTGCATTAGAATCCGACTTAATTCATACTTGTTCTGGAAAATTTCATATTGGAGGTAAAACACTCTATTACAAAGTTGACTTCATATTCCGAGCTTGATTAACCCTGACGTCTAATTAAAGATGAAACATTAGTTATCACTCTACCACAATTTTTGTTGATTTTATCATTATATTGTATTTAAAGTAAAACTTATACTAATATGAAATTCAGATATTTTATTATAGAAGAGACAAAAGAAAGAATTTAGCGTCCCCATTATGGGGCTTTGCAGAATGAGACAATAATTAAAGCTACTTTAGTACCAAAATGGTGTCTTATCCATAATCAGGAACGAGGAATGAACCATAAAGAAGTAGCAGAACAAACATATAGTTGGGAGCTAGTACTCCTATTACAATATTATATTAGCCGAAAGATAACTACAAATAATTGTTCGTGAAACATGAGATTAATATTGCGAAAATGAGACATATTACATATTATAACAGGTTAAACTATTCTAATAACAAAATTTTATTATATTATTGTTGCATATAAATTAAATCGAAAATGAAATTGCAAGCTTGGTTATTAGGTTCAACTTTAGTAAATGTAATGTGAAGACCTTTTTGACTATTCTTTTGACAAAGGCTCCTAAAGCTCTGCCCACGTTTAGTTGCAAATCCTGACTTACACAATATTCTTGCCTAAAGATGTTCTTCTTTCCAAAAAGTTAAAACTCTCTAAATCCAAATATATGTGAAATTTGCACTTCAAATTAAATTCTACCAGGGCGGAAAATTCAATTCCAATACTGTTTTAAACATTCTGTTTAATTATTAAAAACATTAAAAAATGACTTAGTGGCAAGTGGCAACCTCTTTAGTTTCAATTTATCAGGTGAGAAGTTTTAATCAGATAGATACGAGAAAAACACTGTCCAAAAAGAGTGGAACGTAGATAGTAACTAATTCAATACGTAATAACTTACCTCAAATGTTAAAGTTCAAATTTGTAATGTTGTGATTCAAATTGTGACATCTTAAATATGGATAGTAAGTAATTACTCAAGAGCATTTAGTTGGAGTTTTGATCAATAAATCACTTTAGAGACTATACTCCCTCGGCCTCAATTTATGTAGTACATTTTTTTTAGTTTTGTCCCAAAAGTATAGTTGGCCCTTTTAAGTGGTGTGGTTAAGATGTCATGCAAAAACCATACGAAATAAAGGCACTCCAGAATAGTACATAATTTATCATAAATAGTGAATGTGGGTTTCATTCACGAGCATACCCCACAATATTGTCAGCACTGATGCCACAAAAGTTCCTCAGTTTCAACTCTATGGGATCAAACTTCCCAAACTTGAGAGCTAAATATCAGCAAAATTTGTAACTGAAGGTCAAAAACTTTATCTGCAAGTGAGTAACTTACTCTTCATATTGGAAATGCCAGCGGTAAAAATGTGTACCAAATGAAATAATGAAAGTGAGTTACTAGTAAAACAGTAGGAAAAGGCCCCCCAGCTGGTAATGCCGTGCATGTCTGCCACGTGACTTTTCTTACCCAAAATTATGCCGAGAAAAGAACAGTCTACGGACGTTGCAGAAGTCCCCTAGCGCACCCCATTATCATTCACTGTGGCAGCCCTAGCTATATTGTGTTCCCTTCACTCTCATTTACCTATTCCCTTTGCATACCTACACTAGCATACAACGACAGCAATAAATTCAGTAAAATATTATAGGTGAAGTTTGGGGATTGCAGAGTTTACAAAAACTTTATTCATATCTTTGAAAAGGGGATCCCCTTTGAAAAAGTAGGAAATCATCTCCGATAGACCATTGATTCAAAAATGATGAAAAAGAGGTAGTAGGAACAAGCAGAAATTATAACAAGTAATAAGATAATCGAGAATAAAAAAATAACAGATAATAATAGAAATCTTAAATTAAGAAAAACAAGATTAATATGAACACTGAGAAATTTAAGGAAACGAAATATGTCCGACTATCAACTAATTACTCTCTAGCTAATTCTCTATCTTCACACTCTCCTATTAATGGTCACTAGCATAGATGAATTAAAAGGGCATACATCTCACCACGAGGCTTTTATATGAAAATCAAGCGTGTTTTGTTCAAAACAGATAACATTACACCATGTTAAGAATATCGTTGAGTTGTAACTAATATTAAAGCCAATGAATTCACCAAGACGAGTATAAGGGTGATGGAGGGATGAAGTAACGTATGACTTAGTACCTTTGCCGGATGAAGTAATGTATGACTTAGTACCTTTGCCTATCTATGAGACGATTTACTACATTTACTTGTAGCTATGGTTAAGCCCGTCAACCAGTTCTGGTTAACCGGTTCAAATCGGTAATCGGACCGGTAAAATCGAAATCGGTGGAACCGGTTTACCGGATTCGATCAACCGTTTAATATATACCGGTCCGGTTTTGATTTTTTTGGGACCAGAATCGGTTAAACCGGAAGCGGACCGGTTAAACCGGTCAGAATTAATTTTTTTTTTAAATGTAGCCGTTGGACTGTGGGCTGGACCGTTGGCCAACGGTCCATTTGCAAAAAATGGCCATTGCCAAACGGTTCCAAATCCCCATTTTGGCCCCCCCAACCCCCCAAACTTTTTTTTAACACTTTAACCCATCTCCCACCCCTATATAAACCCCTCTCCATTTCCATTTTAATCCACACCAATTCACTCTTCTCTTTCTCTCAATCTCTCAATTATAGTTACTTTGTAACAACTAGCCACTTTAAATTTCTCTCAATTAAATATTATAAAGTCTTATTATAGTTTCAATTATTAATTTTGCAATTATAATATTGTTGGTGGAGTTGGTGATTTTGCAACAATCCGAAGTAGCTTTGGTGGATTTGCAATTCTAGCCGCCTTCACTTTGTTGGAAATTAGTCCGGCAATTTGGTACCTTCGTTCCAACTCTATCTTTATTTTTCGCAATTTAATTTACGAAATTTAATTCTAGCAATTTAATTTGTTGCAAGTTATTTTCTTGTGATTTAAATTAATTCTATTTAATAATGGCGAAGAGATTTAGACGTGGTGCCGGTAGTGGTGGTATTGTTAGGAGTGGGTTTAATGAGGAAACATTTGTGGAAGAAACACCTAAATGTAGGTATTTATGTTGGTGGAAATAATCCACTTTTAGATCATAAGGCAATGCAACATTATTATACCGACACTTTTAATGAAATTGATGATGATGATAATAATAATAATGATGATGATGATGATGATGATGAAGCCCCAAAAAATCCCATAGGAGATACATGTCCTGCACAATCACATACACAAGACAAACCGCCTAGAACTCGTAAGCCAACTGCTAAAATTTGGAAAATTATGACTAAGGATAAGGAAAGCCAAACAGCTAAATGTAACATATGCGGACAAGTATTTGCTTTTAGACAAGGAAATAGTAAGGATGGTGGAACGGGTACACTAAATGGTCATATGAGAAAGAAACATATGGATGTTTGGGGAGAGCAAACGGGTTCAAATGTGGGGGGCATTCAAATGACGATAGACCCACGAACCGATAAAAATTTTAAGTATGACAAGAAAAAAGAGCGTGTAGAAATAGCTAAAATGGTAGCTTATGATTGTTTACCTTTTTCCTTTTCTTCGAGTTTGGGGTTTGTTACTTACATTCAATGTTGTTATAATCCGTTATTTGAGGGTATTCCTAGAAGTACTTGTAGAGCGGATGTTATAGATTTGTATAAAAGATATAGATTTTATTTGCGTCATGTATTTAATTCTTTAAATTGTAATGTTTCTCTTACTGCTGATTTGGGTCTTAATCTTAACAATTTAGATTTTTTTGCTATTACATATCATTGGGTTATGCAAAAAAAAGAATTATAGTTTTTTTATATAATGAAGGGCAAGGTCGTCAAGATGGAATTTTTTTAACGGATTCAATGTCTACTATTATGAGAGTTTTTAACATTTATAGAAAAACACTTTGTATTGCTTTAGATAATGTTTCTAATAATATAGAGGCGGTTGGTCTTTTAAAAAAAGAATTAAACCCTCCGCTAAAAAATATTTTTCATGTGAGATGTAGTTGTCACATTTTAAACTTAATTGTTAAAGATGGTTTTGTGTGTTTTGAAGATTCTATTCAAAAAGTTAGAAATGCGGTTGCATTTCTTTTTTTGTAATGCAAATAGGGGAAGACTGAGAGATTTTAAGAATTCTTGTGTGAAAAATAGTCTTACACCTAGAAAAATTCAAGTAGAAATTGAGATTAGGTGGAACTACACTTATATTATGCTACAACAAGCATATGAGTATAGAATTTCCATACAACAAGTTCACAACAAATATAATATTAATAAGGATGATTGGTTAAATATTACGGATGAGGAAGATGTTAAGGAATGTGTTGAACTCTTACAAAAATTTTATAATGCAACTCTTGCTTTTACTAGACAATTCTATCCCACGGTAACTGAAATTTTAGCCTACTTAGCGGAAATAGCTAGAGTTTTACAAGAGTATAAAAATAAATTCGGTTATCAAGCGGCTATTTTTAATATGACAATAAAATTTAAGAAGTATTTTTTTCCCATCCCAACTTTATTTATATTGGGTTCTCTTTTAAATCCTTGTTTGAAAATGTCTTATACTAGAGCATTGGTTGATCAAATTTATACCTTTTTAGAAATTGAAAAGGAAGTTGAACCATCTTTAGCAGACGCCGAGCTCGCGATTGATGCCGAGTTTGAAAAATTTTTAGTCATTATTCTAATTTGGAAGAAAATGCTACACCCGTTGCTCCACGCCCTACTACTTCTCAAAGTAGCAAAAAGGGCTTGTCGGGTTTGTCGCATTTAAAAGTTTTACATTCACATCCAACTCCTTCTCATAATGAAAAGTTTGATGAATATCGCTTTTATTTGATGCAGCCAAATGTGGATATCAAGGAACTAGATGATTTGGACGTCTTAGCATGGTGGAAGAAATACAAGGCAAGTTATCTGATACTTTCAAGAATGGCTCGAGATATCCTTACGGTTCAAATATCAACCGTGGCTTCAGAGAGTGCATTTAGCCAAGGAGGACAACAAATTGGAGACCATAGACACTCATTATCCGGATTTAGCTTGCAAGTACTAGTGCGCATTCACGATTGGATTAGATCGGAGCGTCGCAACCAAAACTTACAAGCGGTGGAAGGCGAAGAGGAAGAGATTGAAGATTTGATAGCAAGTGGAGCGGACCAAATGGAAGACTTTGAAGATATCTCCATGACCGAATATGGCATGGGGGAAATTAACCAAATGATTGACAATTGCTGATTTTATTATTCTACTATTTCTTTGCAACTTTTGTATTATTTGCAAGTTAAAAAAATTACAACTTGCAAATAAATGTTATCCAAGAATGAATAAAATATATGCCTCATTGAGCTTTCTTCTATTTATTTGTGTTCATATTTTTACTTATATTAAGTTAGGAATATACCTAAAATATACTAGGAATATATCTAAAATATAATAAGAATATACTTATAATATACATCTACTTAAATTAAAAACTAGAAAGTTATATACTTGAAAAATAACTAAAATATACTAAGAATATACTTATAATATAAATATACTTAATTTATAAAATACGAATTTATAAACTTAGAAAAAACTTAAGCTATAAATAACTTAAGTTATAATATATAAGTTATAAGTATACATATAACTTAAACATATATATATATATAAGCTATAAGTATACATAGTGTACATATAACTTAAACATATATATATATATATATATATATATATATATATATATATATGCTGTATTGCTGTTAGTCAGTAAATATATAAACTTACTTATAAACTTATATAACATATGTAAATATACCTACAATATACTAATAAATACTATAATATATGTATACTATACAAAAAATAAAAAAACAAAAAAGGTTTTGGACAGTTTCGAACCGGACCGGTTCGGTTTCCATTTTAAAACTGGTAAACCGGAACCGGTGGCCGGTTCCGATTTTTAAATCGGAAACCGGCCGGTTTATTAACTGGTTACCGGTTCGGCCCGGTTCAAACCGGTTGACGGGCTTAGCTATGGTGACACATACACATAAAGAAGTTAGCGATCCGCTTTGGTTGTCAAACATACTCGAATGATATAGGGGCACACAATTAATCTCCAGACATAATCATATGAAGTGATAAATGATGTGGAATTTAATTCGACGGAAGATAGTTGTACGAACAAGTCTCACATGAATAACTGGAAAGAGAAGAAAACTACAAAGCAAAGTGTAGGAATAAATTAATGGCTTGAAGCCTTTTGAACAAAATCGTGCATATTAGACCAAAACGAAAAACATCACAATCTGTTAAAAAATATTTTTAGATCGTTTTAGCCTAACAATAATGAATACATAATAACAATAACAACAACATATCCAGTGAAATCTCACAGTGTGGGGTCTAGGGAGGGTAAAATGTACGCAGACCTTACCCCCATCTCGGAAGATAGAAAGGCTGTTTCCGGAAGACCCTCGGCTCAAGAGAAAACATGATGAGAAAAAGTCAGATAAGCAGAAATAGTTCAAAGCAATACGCGAAAAAGCAGTATGAGAAAAAAGAAACAATAGCTATCATAGATAAATACGATAATTGTGGTACAAGGACCAACATATAGTTGCACGAATCAAAGGGCAAGAAAATGAAGATCAAAACTGCGACTACTAGTACGACAGGATATGCGGGACTACCTACTAGTCTTCTACCCTAATCTGACTCCTCCATAGCCTCCTATCTAGGATCATGTTCTCGGTAAGCTGGAACTGCGTCATGTCCTGTCTAAGCACCTCTCCCCAATACCTCTTCGGCCTTCAATAATGAATAGTTATGTTACATAAGTACATATGTTTCTTAATTTTAAAATTCTTTGTGGCTTATGATTAGCATCTGTCAATGTACATCTACACACAAAGAATTTAGATAAAGTCTGTACGTGTGAAATTTTTAGTAATGTTCCGAAAAAGTTTATAGAAAGCATGTTTGTTTGATGCAATGGGGCTGACACAAAGAATGGGACTCCTTCGCATGACTATTCTGCAACCACAAATATATAATATAGTGAAAGCCTAATACCAAGGACACAACTATAGACTATAAAGTAGCGTATTTTTCTTGGTTTCACCTTGTCCCCCTCTTTGTTTAATATTGCAAAGAATATTTATATTGTCAAATTATCTATATATAATATAAAATTAGGCATAAACAAAGTGATGTGACACCTTTCTATGACCACCACCACCACCACCACCACCAATAATAACATACTCAGTGAAATCTCACAATGTGGGGTCTGAGAAGGGTAAAGTGTACGAAGACCTTACCTTTATCTCAAAAGATACGGAGACTGTTTCCAAAAGACCCTCGGCTCTCTATGACCACTATTTTTATTTATCTTTTTTCTCCATTTTTTGCCATTTTATCGTAACAAAATACACTAATAAATTAGATTAATACAACCTCATAAAGTAAATGGTCAAGTGAATATTGTGTAGTAAGAAACAGCCCACGTAAACTTTGCAATAAAGCTAAATTAACTCTCTCATTTAACCCATTTAAAAGCAATAGGTTAGTCATACATTGAATCTGTTTTCGTTGAAGTCTAAAACCGTTTTAATTTTGTTTCTATAATAATTATATCTAATTATACTTGTAACTGTTTTCCACCTCTTCCTCCATGATTAGTTATCAATCTATATATATAATAAATGTAGGTATAGACAAGGTGATGTGACACCTCTCTATGACCAAAAATCCTATTTATCTTTTTCCTCCTTTTTTTGGCTTTTCATTGCATTTTCTTCATTTTTTTTAACAATTGGAAATTAATTGTTTTTATCATATTTAATATATCTCATTATTATATCTTAATGAGTATTTAGTTATATCATCAGTTATAGAAAACCTCTCATTGGTGTCCCCCACTAAAATAAACGTTTCCTTTGCTCTCCTATGCTTAAATTCCCACAGATTCATCATTCCTATTTAACATTTTTGCAATAGTGCGGTTGTGGCCAAGACTATGAGGAAAAGGAACATGTAGGTGGCAATAGCTTTGGGCAAATATATCGTTGTGGTCAAATGCCTTTTGAAGCTGCCAAAATATGACACTATAGTTTTTTGCTACAACTTGAAAAGTATTTGCTTCAACCAAATTGTGAGCTTGATCCGTCTCAATTCAAAATTTCAGATTTGAATCGATGTCTTCTCATTAGTTCCTTTTAAATTGCATTGATTCATCCTAAAATTGTCATTGCTATTGAAATTTGGTTATTCACCACGTGTGAGAATTTTAGTAGTATTTATTTTGTCTTTTTGACACTTAAATGGCTGAATGTCACAAATACAAAGAAGTTTTGTCATGACCTGTTATGTTTCGATAAGAGCTTTTTCTGCGGGAATTTTTATTAGAACACAGTAATAACGGAGTGGAATTAATTGGTTACAAATTTACAATATCTGAACATCAATGAAAAGGTTCACAATATACTCTATGGCTGAAAAAGTATTATTTTTGTGTATATTGATATGATACTACATATGTTTTTGGTATCATTGTATACAAGTATACAACCAAGACCACCTGCGATTGAGTTTCACAATTTTAGGTCCCCTATTTGAGATATTAGACTTAGGCCTCATTTGTTTAAGACGTCTGAATCTAAATGCACGTCTGAATGATTAAAATGTTATCTCTAGGTCTGAACACCGAATGATTAAAACTGTTTGTTTTTCAATATCTGAATGTGCATAATGTATTTATTTAAATATAATAAATATACAATTCAAATTAGAAAGTAACTAAATAGTAGAAAATAAATACAAATTTAATAAATAAAAAATATTTGATAAAAAAAAATGAAACATTTATGTTCACTAGTAATGGTGGAGATGTTTTGTGATTGTGGTAGGTGGTGAGTGGGGGTGGAGGCATGAGTTGGTGGTGGGGGTGAGGGGTGGGAGGTAGTGGGGGTGGGAGGTGGGGGTGGGTGGTGTGGGGTAGTGGGGAGTGGGGGTGGGTGGGATTGGGGTTAGTAGTGGGGTGAAGGTGGTGGGGAGTGGGGGGTTGGAGTGGAGGGTGGGTGGGGTGGGGTTGACGTGGAGGGTTGGGATTGGGGTTGGAGCTGGTGATAAAAAAGTTCCATACAAAAATACATCTTAATGATATTAAGACTTGGTTTAAGATCTTAATGATTAAGACCTATTCAAACCCAATAAGTGCTTAGATCTTAATGCAAACAAATGCACTTAATGGCTTAAGGTCTGAACCATTCAGATTTAGACCTCCAATATGTGCAAACAAATGAGGCCTTAGAGCAGCCGAGCAGGTAGTTGGGCGGGTATATTTACTAAAGCAATAGACGTTACAGCACTATAGCAGTCTCATAAGGCCATTGCATCTTTAAGAATTTAAGGACAAAAACTTGGCATCACTATATTTGGCTTTTTCAAGTTCAAAACGCTGCATTTTGCCCATATTATAATGCGTTGATTTCTATGAATACCTCAATTAATGAAGGGAAAAATTCTTTTAGAAAAGAAAAAAAATTGAGTTTCGATCAGTATTATGAATGTTTTGTGGTGGTTCTAATAAGAATGTATGAATAGCTTGGCTCAATTATGGTCGGGGGTTCGAGGAAGTTGTTCTTGCAACAACATATTTCTCTTTTAACAAGACTTTTACATTTAATTTCTAATTTTAAGATGACTAATTTATATGAATGAGATATTTTACCTATAAGGAGCATGAAACAAAATGATGTTTCGATTCCTACTTTTGTGTCAATGGCTCAAAGCTTGATAGAAGAATATCACAGGAATTCATATTTTTCCTATAGAAAATATAAATAACACTACTTATTCTCTCCTAAAAAACTAATCAATAATTTATTTCTAAGTCTATAAGCCAGTTTAACCAAAATGTACCAATGATGATAGTGAAATAATGCTTCTCTAACACACAAGATATTTAGACAATTTTGATTTAGGTCTTATTGTTGTCTCGTTATAGTTATTTATTTTTATTTTAACTTCTTTGTTTAATATAAAATGCAGGTGAAGTTTTGTTAATTTTTTTCTTTTTTCTTTTGCAAAATAAGTATGGATTGAAATTACAAACTTTATGTTTAAGCTAACCTTTTGAAAGAACAATTAAAGATAACTTTAGTTTATGAAAACAATAATTTTGATTATTTTTTAATATTTAAATATTAGATTAAATTATATATTTAATAACGTATTTTACGACCGTGCGAAGCGCCACAGATAATAAATCCTCAGTCGCTGGATTAAACATGAATATATTATTGTTGGAACAGATAATAAATAATGAACTACAGCTAGTTAAACAGTTTAAAAACTCTCGCATGGTAACTTTTCTCCTTTCAAATACTTGAGCTCTTTTCTTATTTCACTGACGGTTTTTTTAATATAAAAAAAAATTGAAAAAGAGTAATTTACAAAAAAAAAAAAAAAAAAAGAAGAAGAGTAATTTGACTTTTGATAAGCAGCATGCATTAACTTTTTAAAAATCGAAAGAATAAAAATAACGTTTTAGAAAGGGAAGAGAAAGGAGTACAGTTTTCAATTTTCAAACATTGTAGGTAAAACATTAAATTTTCAAAACCTTGGGGAGGAAGAGGTTGCCTCTGCAACTGCAAACAATTGGACCCATTTTCAATCTTAGGCCCCTAACAACCAACTCTTTCCTATCACTAATAACTCTTTGTGACACATTTCCATTCTTTTGACAAAAGTATAGCCATGTCATATCTCGGGGGTCAAATGGGCAAACTTGACTAATTTGAGCGGGTCAAAATATTTTAAATTAATAATAAGCGGATCATTTTTTGGTCAGTATGTAAAAAAATTCATTTAACCAAGTGAGATATATAAAACTGCCAGTTCTGTTTGGACTCTAGAACTGGACTTTAATTTAAGAAAACAAAAAAAACAAGTAACTTCTACCTATCTATCTATCATCATTTACAAACAAGAAACTAGACGGGATATGACCTTGCATAACATATTAAATTGTTTTATTAAAAAATTATTTTGACAAGATTTCTCATATATTAATTGAGCTACATATTAACTCAAGTTTTAGTTATATTGAATGGGACAAATCAAATCAGCTGAATTAATAAATGAGCGTTAATTGACCCATTCAAATTTAAGCAGATTAAGCAAGTCATTTTTCATTGACTAATTTTGTCACCCGTAATCCCATTGTTATCTAGCTTTTGCAGTTGACCTTTTAATATGTTGGAAATGAGAATTTGGTTCGCTATTAATGTTAATCCTTCACAAAAAGTAAAAAAAATCATTCGATCTTCACATCCTTGGCACTTGGAGAAAATTCGCGCTCAAATTAGATGAGTCTAGATTACAAAGATTTTAGTCTTGACTAATTCTATTCAGAATTATAAATAGATCAAAATATATTGAGTCAAATTAAGAGTTCATAGAACCATATTAATAATTATGTTACAATCTCAAATAAATTGGTTACATAAAATATGTAACACTCCGTATCTCATGCTGTCTAAGAGTAATCAAAAGAGTCTATGAAGGTACTTTTATGTCAATTTTCCACATTTTAACGTTTGGTATGTTTGACCAACAAAATTGGAAATTGGCTATATAGTAAACAGAACCATTCTTCACGGCAATGGTATTGTGAGAATGACACGCACGTCAAGTGATGCACAATGATGTAAATGTTAGATTTAAGAATTTAACTATAGCTATTGAGAAAAATTTGAATGCAACCAAGATTTTGATATTCATCAAAATAAGATTAATTTTGAGTTATATAATAATATTGGGGCGGTAAAATTATTTATGACACGTTTAACCCATTTGATTATTAAATTAATCCATATATAGATTGGCTTAATTTGAGCTAAATATATTGTCCAAACTAACCTAAGAAAAATCTTATTAAAATACTCCGTATTAAAATAATTAGTAATTTCATTTCTATATAGTTGAAGTTACACATTAACGATTAAGATTATAACATATATATATATATATAATGTAAATGACTTAATTATTTAAGAGTTTATCTTATATGCACCTAAACTTTTGAATTTTTTTAGGGAATGTTTACCTGTTGTAGGAAAAAAACATGTCTTATTTTTTAAAATTTGAAATATATTTTGCATAAGCAGATATGTTTTGAGTTAACTTATAGTTTAATTTTTTTTTCTATTGTCATATGCATGATTTAAACTCATTATTTAAATGCACGTAATATAAGAAGCATAAGTTTTATTAAAATAAGAAAGAGAATAAAATTATACCATTCTTTTTACAGAGTCAATACAAGTAAGTTAAATCATATTATAAGTAAGTGGTACTGTTAAGATAAAGTAGGTATAGTCAAAGAGTGTTGGGAAAAGATAAGAAGATAGTGAAATGTAAAAAGTAAACACACACACACAAAAAAAAAAAAAGGGAAACTCTATTAAATACTAAGACCATTATACTTGATCATTTTTCATAC
This sequence comes from Lycium barbarum, assembly GCF_019175385.1. Lineage (NCBI taxonomy): Eukaryota > Viridiplantae > Streptophyta > Magnoliopsida > Solanales > Solanaceae > Lycium > Lycium barbarum. Next base: position 2,813,505 of record NC_083340.1, read on the forward strand.
GTTTCATATTATTTGGTCATTTTTTCTTCTTTCTATATTATTTGATCATTTTCTCTTTTACTTGTTTCTAAAAAAATTATAAATGAAAGATATATTTTATTATCTTATCATTATGTCTCTTCAATAAATATATTTTAATTAATATTCATTATTTTTAAGAATATTTAATATTAAGAGTAAGATGAGAAATAAATAAATAATTTGAGACATATATTTTTAATAATGTGATCAAGTAATATGAAAAGATGGGAGTATAAAGAGGTAAAAAAGAAAAATAACTTTTACCTAACCAAGTTTTGCTGCTGTTCTTCCTCTGCCACCTTTCAGTACTACAGACTACAGTAATTAGCTAAGCTTCTCCATTATACTCCACAACACAACGAATACAAGTACTATCTATCAGTCTATCTTCTTCCCTCATAAACACACTCACCTTTCTCCATTTCTCTCCACTTTATTTATATTATTTTCTAATCTAGTAAAAATAAAAATAATATTAAAACCTGTTGTTTGTTTACTATACTGGCTTTACCAACAATGGAAGCTTTCAGTTTACTCAAATACTGGCGTGGTGGTGGTGGTGGTGGCCCCACCGGAGTTTTCTCCCCCGACGCCGCCGCCGTCACTAATCCACGCGCCGCCGTCCTCACCGCCGTTAACTCGTCGGACTCTGACGATGACGATAACGGAGACGATGGACCCTTTTTTGACTTGGAGTTCACCGCACTTGCTCAAGACATAGAAGAAGAAGTGAATGTTGAAGCAAACCAAAGGTGTAAAATTAGTTCTAAGAAGGTGAAGTAAAAAAAATATTTTATTCATAAATGCTCTCTGCAATCTCTATTCTGTGAAAATATCCAGCAGAATAGAAGCTTTGGTTATTCATAAGTGCTTCCGTTTGGCCAATATTTTGAAGTTAGAAGCTTGAAAATTTGAGTTTTTTGAACTTGTGTTTGAACTTACATGAAAATTTTGTGAGTGGAATTGTGGAAGTGAAATTTTTTTCTCAAAAATTAGTCTGAGCTAGTTTTTGAAATTTAAAAATATTTTAAAGATATATTTTCAAAATCAGATCAAATTTCATGGCCAAACAGATATTTGAAGATTTATTTTCAAAATTTAATCTAAAATTTATGATCAAGCGCTAGCTAAGAAATATACAGTAGTATTTAACTCAAAACATGAAAATTTACTTTTTACTCGTATGTATCCTAGTATATAGATATGAATTAAAATATTAAATTCTAAGAAATTTGATTTTCAACAGAAGGAAGAAGAAAAGGAGGAAGAAGGAGATGAAAGTGAGTTTGAGAATGAAGGAGAGCTTAAATTCACGCTTTCGTCATCCGGTTCTAGCATTGACGGTACGGATCTACGGGACGTATCAATCTCACCGTCCGATGATTTATTCTTCAAAGGTAGTTTGGTTCCAATCGAGCCTTCATCGCTTTTGCTATCGGAAGCAAATTCAAAGTTTTCTAACTCACTGTTGAAATCCGCTACTAAGTTTAGAGTGTTAATGCTCAAACTTAAGAAGCCTAAATCAAACGCAACAACAAAAATTGAAAAAACTCACGCTGACGGTGACGGTGATGGCGATGCTACTCCGAAGCCACAACGGAACAAGGTAACGGAGAATGCAAAAGAGGAGAGGACGCAGAGTAAGTTTTTAATTATAAAAATTGAAATTAACTACAAATTTCGTCGTTATATTGCTCGTAGCTAAAAGAATTTTTTATCGGTAATCCGTGCTAAATAGAATTGCAGACAGATTTTGTTATTTTGCTACGTAATTTATGTTTTTTTAAGAAGTGACGGTGAAGTTTAAGGTGGAAGAAGTTCCTATTAAGTCCTTGTTTACTAGAGATAACAGATTTAATTTTTGATAATTTGTTGCTAATCGGTCACTAAATGTAATTAGCAACGGATTTTGCTGTTTTTTCTCAGCAGTGACAGTGAAGTTTAAGGTTGAAGAAGTTCCTATTAAGTCATTGTTTACCAGAGATAACCGCTCTAAAGCCAACAACAACAACAACACTAAAACACAGAAGCGGAATCCTGAGGAAGCATGTTCAACAAATGCAGTTTCCGATGAGAAGAAATTTTCTAAAGATGTAATGCAAAAGTACTTAAAAAAGGTGAAACCTCTATACATTCGCGTCTCAAAACGTTACGGCGAGAAGCTTAAGTTCTCAGGACAGTTAAGTTTAACGGGAAATGCTGCAACAAAAACGGGTCCTTCACCACCTCCGTCTTCTAAGACGGAAGTGGTGACGGACACTTCACAGAAGCAAGGGAATATTCCAACAGGGCTTCGAATAGTTCGTAAGCATTTGGGGAAAAGCAGATCGACTTCATCATCGGCTGTTGTTGCAGCGGCGCCTGTTGCATCATCTAACCGTCGAGACGATTCATTGTTACAGCAACAAGATGCAATTCAAGGCGCTATATTACATTGCAAGAGATCTTTCAATTCATCTACAGGTAAATTCAATTTACATTCCTAATAATTGGTTTACCAAAAAATATAGGGATAATAGCATTTTTGGTCCCTAAATTATAGTTATGATGTTATTTTAGTCCTTGTGAAACGCAGTTAACCTTCAATGTAAAAAAAACATTTGCTTTTAGTCCTTTTGTGTAGGAAGCATGTTGTTTTTGAACTACTTTTAGAATTATAGTACCGTTATATATGGAGTAACTATACATGTTTAACATAAAAAATAAATTTGTGAATGTTTCACAAGTAAAGTGATAAAAAATGCACATTTTTATTAATTGAAAGTTAAATGTGCAGAGTTAAATATGATAAGAATTTAAATTAGAATTTATATAATTGAGGGACCAAAAGTGCTATTAACCCAAAAATTTAAACCATATTTTCATATTTTCTTACACATTTCTATTTTTGTTTTTCCCCGTTTTAAATTTAATTTTAGATTCAGAGTCCTCCATTTTATCACGTTCAGCAAGTGATGCATCACATGAAAAATCAACGAGCTTGACGACAGATTCATCTACATTAGAGGAGGCCACAGCGGTGAGAAATTAGGAATTCATTAAAATTAAGATTTTCTGCTTAGAGTCGTTAATTACTATTAGTAGTAAGTGTAGGTTATGGCTTTTTTACTCTTAGGTTTTTCCTCGATTATAGAGATTTCAACGGTCATGGCAAAGTAATGACTGAGAAATGAGTGGTCAGTTATCCAATTTCTCTCGTGCTTTGCTCTTTGTAAATTATTAATTAGCACTTTAATATATTATAGAATTATACTCCTAGTTGTACTTATTGCTGTATAGCTTTATCCTATTCACTTATTTTAATTTACTAGTATCTTCTGCTTGCATTAGGTTTCGTTTCCCTTATTATAGGTGTTGTGAAAAATACTTCTACTTCATGTACTCTGTTTCAGCTATTGCTTTTCTTGTATTTTCTACTCATTTCGCCAGTACTATGAAGACTTTTGGGTTTGAAGTACAAAGAGAAAGTATACAAAATATATAGCATGATGAACATTATAAGGTTATTATTTAGCGGTCAATGTGGGTGAATTTTTTTAGTTATCATGATTTTTTTATAGTGGGGACAAAAAATTTGGATTATTTGTTCACATTAGCCTAAGTTAATGTAGAAAGTAGTTGGTGTCTGGTGAAATAGTCTAGGTGCCCTAAGTTGACATGGACACCACCCTGAATAAATACTATATGAACCATTGTTTTTACAATTCAAAGTATTTTAATGTATTTGGAACAATTGTAGTGTGACTGGTTAGTTTATAGTATAGTGTAATTTGTAAGGGATGGAGGAAGAAATAGGCTCTCAAAGTTTAATGGATATTTGACTAAGAGCCCGTTTGGATTGACTTATAAGTTGTCTATAAGCTGTTTTCAGCTTTTTTGAGTGTTTGACTGATCAACTTAAAGTTATTTTGTGCTTAAAATAAGCCCAAAAAATTAATTGGGCCCGTTTGGCTTAGCTTATCTAAAGTAACTTATAAGCTGAAAACAGCTTATAAGCCAAAAAAAATAAGTTAGATTACTCCAACTTATTTTTTTTTGGCTTATAAGCTGTTTCTAGCTTATAAGCTGCTTTGTTTTTAAGCCCATCCAAATAGACTCTAAATTTGGTGGATAAAGTTATCCGATATTTGTATTGGTGGGATTCAGTGAGAGATAGTAGGCGTCCACAAAATTAATCAAACTGACCCGAATAATGAGATTGTTTGAAAAAAAATATGGAGGGAATTAATTATTTACATTAGAGTTGGATAAGATTTAGCTACTTCTCAAGGCAGTATGTATGTACCAATAAGTGGTGTTGGATAAAACTTTTCAGTAGCTGGGGAAGTCACAAAAATGTAGTATTACATGTAGGGAGTTTGCCAATAATTTCGATTCGAGTGGCAACTTTTGAACTTATAAAGTCTCTTTAGCGGTCAACAAAATGGGTAAAGTGGAGGCAATGATATCCTAGAAAATTTTCTTTTCTATTCTTTTCATCTCTCCTTGCCCTTTTTCTTTTTCTTTTTTGCCCTTTTTTGGGGGTTCTCTTTTAATAAGTATCAATCTTCAAAGTTAAAAAAATAGAAGAGAAGACGGGTGGGTCATTATTCTTCTTCTTTCTTAACAAGCATAGGATTATATCCATTAATAGGTGGTAAGTGAAGTGTGTGGGGTCTATTCATATGTCAATATCGATAGTCGTGAAGTTTCATCTACGTTGATTTTGATGCTTACTAAATTGATAGGATACTTGTGAGATTCAATTTGTCTCCTATTGGCAAACTTTGGGCTACTAAAGTGCTGCCACAATGCCACGCTACGCTCTTTTATTTTCTCGCACTAAGGAAAGCTTTTTTGTTTGACCCCTTTTGTTTGGTTCTTTTTCTAAGCACTACTTAGACCCACAAATTTATATGGAATTTAATTCCTCGCATAAATTTTTAATCTGAGAAACTGATCCTTTCTTGGGTAGGGTGCTTAACAAGTTAATAGTAACAGATTAGAGAAGGAAACGCATATGTTTGTTCATGGTTTAATAATAAACAATGTGTTGACATATACATCATTTCGTACCTACATCCAAGTCCGCAGTTTACATGATTTACTGATAATCCATCATTATATGTGTTTAGTGACAGATCTTTTTCTGCTTAGTGATAAAAGTTAGGTTGTCCATAGCTAATTTATGCTTTTATAATTATTTCTCTACTTTGACTATTAGTTAAATGTATAATTACCTTTAGTTTTAGTAACTTGAGTGTAAAATTTCTTTATGATTAAAGATTAAATTAGAAACCGTCCCTAGAACTTTAGTCTAGTGGGAAGAGTGACAAGTGATTTGTGAGTTAGATTCACATCACCGAGTTAAAATTCCGATAGAGTTATTATTTAGATAGAAAAAGATAGAGGGACGAACCCAACCATTAAAATAAGGGATTGAAAGAGTATTTTTGAATGGAAATCTATATGATATGTAATATGTGGAAGCTTAATGTTTAATTATTTAGTATTTTTCTTATAAATAAAATCTGATGCATGCCGTTGGTAGGGAGAAAGTGGTGTACATAATGTAGTTGCCCTTGATATTGGAGTTTCAACTTCAGCTTACACTCAAAATCAGCCACGTCAAATATCCTCATAAAAAATACTTCCTCTTACTTAACTTTCTATTTTATTGATAGAATTCTCTTTTTTTTTTTTTTTTGGATCCTGATTACACAAATCACTGGATTTCCAATAGTAATCACAAAATGAAATCACAATCTCGAATATTTTGACAGACAGAACATGCAATGAAGAAAGACGAAGTACCAGGTGTCCAGGTCTGGAGTGGTCTTTCAAAGAGTTAAATAATAGAAAAGTGACAAAAGTCACAAAGTTTTAGGTAGTGGTGAAGCAAGTTGTTACAGTGAATTTGGAGGATATATCCAAAAGATGGTGGGTCATGGTTATCACAAACTAAATCTGATTTCTGTTTTTTCTTGAAATCGTTAATTGTCTATTTGTCTTTGTTAAATGAAAATATGAACAAAACAAGCACAAGCATCCATATACATAGTAGCCGCAGGCACATTACTGGGACAATGTTGCATCTTTTGAAGGTTCATGTACAGTAAAAAAGTGAATAGATTTACCAATATTGAAGATCCTGATTGGAGAATCCAAAGTATTACTAAGAGTCATGCATGACATGTCTGCTTCATAAGTAGTTACTTTTTTTCTTGTAATATGTCCTCCTCTTCGTCTTTCTTTTTTCATTTTATGTGGTGAACTCATCGCTGTCATAAATAGCGAGAGAGGAAAGATAAAAACAAGGAGAGTGTATGAGTGTACGTATGATTATGATCCATCTTTTTGGTGACTGATAGTGTGAAAATTATCTTATATTCTCAATATAGAAATTAAACTCCCATATAAAACTAATTATTAATATAATTGGTCAAATACGTTAATCAAGGGTATTCCACACGTTGTTTTTAGCTTGCAAGTCAATGTTCCATACTGCAAAGTCGTTCAACTTTGAGTATGAAGTTAATTTGGAATTCCCCATAGAGTTCGAAACAAAGAACTTGACTTGGTCACTATTTGTATAGAGTTGCATGTGGCCAAAATGTCAACTAGTGTGTTAATGTTTGCATGTGAATGTGATATGATTCCAATTTCCAACTCTGCATAAGCAATATTTTGACCTGAGATTAGCATGTAGGGATATTAATTATTATTTATTGAGGTTTTCCTAAGCATAGTTTCATTTTTAATTGTTTTCTAAAACATTTTTTTTCCCTGAAAGTGCACAATGTGTTAAGTGTTATGAGACGACGTAAGAATACATTGTGTTAAGTACAAACTATCCTCCCCAAACCCAATATTTCACATCATGACAACCCACAAATTATGCCTCGCGCCCTTAAAGAATTTCTGCCCCGCTTGTAAATAATATTATAAAAAATAATTGATATATTTCTCAAATTAATAATATTTTAACTGAATTAATTATAAAAATTAAAAGCATACATTTTGTAAGAATATCACGGACGACGTGTTTAAGAACAAAATTAATATTTATAAATATAATGTCAAACGTTATTCAAATATTTGACAAAAATATAATTTATCAATTCTTGTTGAAAAAAGAACAACATGCAATGTGAGATAACAAGTCAATACTACTAAAGCAAATAAATTGGAACAAAAAAATATAACATAAATTCATAATTCATTTTTTAACATAATACTCTTAGGTCAAATTCCCTACATAACATAAAATAAGTTGCAACATAACTTAAGTAAATCTTTATAAGAAAAGGAAAACATAAGTCTATAACCTCATTTCAACAACGAAATTCTACTTTAATGTCATCACTCTTATATGCCAAGTTTGTTTATGACTTATTTTTTCTAATATTAGGAGGTGTAATTTTAAAAAACTAGAACAATAACGTTGTTGCGCTAAATGAAGAGAATAAAGAAAAACAAATAAGAAATAAAAAACATGAGCAATCATGGAATCACTAGAAATAATTAAAGGTTGGAAAATGAGAAGAAGAAAATGACAGATAAATAATGCAAAAATATTTTTTTTTAAAATAAAAACAATTTAAAAAGTAATAATAAATATAAAAAAGAAATTAAATTAATATAAATAAAAACAATAGAAATAAAAAACAAATTAAAAATAAAAACCAAAAAAGAAAAAAGATTAAGAAGCAACCTTTTCATCCAATTCTCAATTCCTCAGAATTGAAGAGTGTAATTACTACCTCCCAATTACATTCAATTACATACTGATCATGTAATTACTTGGCCTGACAAACATACCAAATTGTGTAATTACACTCAATTACACCAAATTCTAATTACATGGGGTGGCTTTCCAAACAGGCCCTTAGTTACTAATACTCGTGCCCTATTGTTTGGGCTAGAACAGCACTGCTCTACTTTGAAAGTGGGCTAATAAAAGATTGGAAGACCTATAGTTTCAGCTTTACTTTAGCCCCATTGGTAAATCACAAGCAAGACAAGAAAGGAGTTCAGTGAAAATCAAATCTTATACTTTAGAATACAAAATGTAGAATGACATATATATACACATAAGAATAGGGTATAATTACAAAATATGACGATACTTTTCAGTTTACAAAACATAACAATAGATTTCTTATAAAACATATACGAAAAATTTCGCTCAAATTTTAAGTATGAAAACTGTATGAAATTTGTATATCTCGCTCAAGACTTAAAATTTTCGCTTAAAATTTTGTGTATGAAAACTATATGAAATTGATATGAAATATGTATATCTCGCTTAAGGCTTAGATTTTGCTCATATTTTCGTGTACAAAGTTCATATTAAGTTTCTGGAAATTTAATACTACAACAACAACATTGTATACAACTTTCATACAATATTCATACAAATTTAATATAATTACAGCAACAATGAAAACTTAAAATAAAATTTTCTACAACATAAGTCACATTCTACCATCATTCATACAATTTGATGCTTTACATAAGTCACGATTCTACCATTATTCATACATTTCATTAGCCAATCTCCTAATTCAACACCTAGAGATTTAAAGTTCATTACACATTGAAGGCTACCTCTTCAATTTACAAGGTCCACAATCTATTGAAGGTGAGGCTTGAGATCTGAGGTTAGCACAAAATCTTCTCCCTATTCTCTGTTTACATTGGTAATATGAGGAATATTAAAACGAGTCGTATATTCTCTCTGATACTTTAACTTCCAATCAGGATCACTAAAATCAATGCCGGCCGTTCGCAGAACTTTGGAAACTCCGTTTCCGGCTTGCACTCGAATTCTCAATTTTCGGCAAGCTCTGTTCAATTCCGTATTGTTCTCAACAGAGAACGGGGAGAAGGGGAAAGGAAAATCAATGTTGGCGCCGGCGGCATGACTTTTGGATACTCCGTTTCGAGCTTGCACTCGAATTCTCAATTTCTGGCAAGCTCTGTTCAAATTCCGGACAGTTCTCAACAGAAAACGGGGAGAAAAGGGGAGGGGAAGGGTGGACATTTAATTTTTTCAGATATTATATGTTTCGTAATTAAGTTGGTATGTTATGTAAATAAAGAAAAACATCCTCATATTTTGTTAAGTAGAATCTTAAGTAGCGTTATTAGTTCATTTCCCTTCTAAAAATAAAAATACCATTCATTTATCATTGAGTAACAAATAGCACCAAATAAATATCGACATGGAACCTATAAAATTATATATATATATATGCATGCTAACAGCAGAAAAAGCTCTTACCTTTTTTCCACAATATGAGCCTAATAATCAATCTTTATACACATCCAAAACACAAAAAACTTTAAATAGTATAACCTAGAGAGACACTTTCTTCTTACAATCAATGCCTCTAGCATCCTGGCTTCTCAAATCAACCATCATAATACAATTCATTTTAATTTCAGTATTCTTCTTAATAATATTCAAAATATTAATCCTTCCATTAATTCTCGTATATGTACTAACCAGCAATTCACCGGACCTCAAGTCATTCACTAGCCGTGGAATACCCAACATTTTCTCCACCATAATTTCCACCGTTACATTCATCCGTAACGTCCGTCGTGCCTTGGCAGTACCCGGTGGCGTTAGGGCTTCTCCGATGACCACGTCATCATAAAACAAACTAGTCGTTGCTTCATTAAACTTGAATGAGGCTGAATTTCGATTTTTAACAGACACATCAGCAGAGACCGTTAAGTTAACTTTTGGTTGGAGAGTAGTGGAACTACTTGTCATAAGATAACTTAATCCGTCAATCTTGATGGAGTTCATCCTTATAGATGGTTTGTGGACACGGAAAAGGGTGAATCCAAGAACCAACATGATCACGACGAGAACTAACATGGTGGCTGTACAACAACCACAACATTTGATACATCTTCTACGACGTTGTTTTTTCTTGTGTAGCTCCATGGTAATATTAATATCGTCATTATTCATGTAAATTCGATGAGACCCTTGTGTCAAAAATCGATATTGATCGTTTGTCGAAGCCATGGATGAATTTGGAGATTGTGGTGGAGACATTTTGGGGAACTATGAAAGATTTAATCTTTTTGGACGTTAATAAAGCTCAGTGCAACAAGTGCCTATATATAACCAAAAATATACATATATATATATTAACTTATGGGAGATATACTTGATTTAATATTTGATATGCTTGATGTACTAACCGGTTTTTCACGGCTTTGAACGTTGACTTGGCGAGGACTAGTGTTTTATTTGATAAAGCGGTCATTGATATGTGTTTAAATTCTCGAATCATGGAAGGTTATGTTCATTAACGACGATAAAACGAATTATATTTTGTAACATGACAAGATCAAACCCAAAAGTGGTGGTAACTTCATATATTTCGTGTAGATTTTGTTTACCCCGAATTTCGGTAACAATTAAATTTGTAAGTGAGGTATAGGATATATGGATGAACTTTAATCTATTTGGTTAGCGTGAAGTGTCAATGAATTTATTTGTAGCTATATCTATATGTATAGGTGCTCGCATTATATGTATGTGTACGATGATTGATGATTTATGCCAAAGATAATAAGTAATATTGAAAGGATAAGCAAGCTAAGGAAGAACACCACAAAATCCAAACCAATATCTTTGAGAGAGAACTTTTATATGTTTGATGATTACAATGTTGAGATATGAAAAAGAAGTTAACCTAAAAAAGCGGAGGAATGTCCTCTATTTATAGGTATGCTTTTTGGGCCCTCCATACAATACAAAAGCCTTTATGAATAAAAAACCCTAAAAAAGATAAGGAATTACCGTACGGTCTGACACCCGTACGGTCGTCAGTGCAAATGGCAGAACGGTTTCATGACGCGTGACAACCTCACAACCAGTTATCCGGACCAACGGACACATTGATTTAGGCGTCTATCCGGACCAACAGACACGTTTATCTTGTCTCGGGTCAATTACATCCGGTACGACACCCCTGTGTGAAGAAAAGATCGAACATGCTCGTGCTCATTTGGACTTATCCTTAGCAGCGGTCTCACCGGTCACACACTGACCCAATTTTTAATTGTATACAGATTTAAGTCATATTGACACTGTCATGAAGTATTAAGTTTTACAGGTGAAATTCCAGAAAATTGTCATTAAATTTCACCCGTACGTAAAATTTGAAATTTCATAACAATGCTTATTTTTCAAAAACAGGGCAGATCGCTATTTCTACATTTCTTAGTCAGATGCAGCGATTTTGGCCCAAAGACATGATCCACGGAGTATCCAAGCCTTTAAAAGGGAAGTTACGCATTAGGCCCCGCCGTAATAATATTTACAGGTTCAGATATATTATACACTAATTATATATGCATTACATTTCTGTCAGCTATTTTTTAAGTGGGCGACTATTTAAATTAATTTAGGTCGTAACTTTTCTTTCGCCCAATATGACAATAAGACAATGAGAAACATCATGCCACTAACAAGTATATGTTATAAAATTGAAACTATGAAGTAAATACACAGAAGAAATATGTAGAGAGAATTTGTAGAGAGATATCAGATTATATTGCTTCTGCTCTTTCAACATTGCATCAGTGCATCCTATTTATAGAAGCAACAAGACATGGGATATTTTGAGATATTTTGGGATATTTTGAGATATTTCTAACTTAATGGATATCCACTAATTTGGGATATTTATAACACTCCCCCTTGGATGTTCATTAATAGATGATGTACCTCGTTAAAACCTTATTAAAAAAAAACCCTGTGGGAAAAAGTCCTAATGAAGGAAAAAGAGTGCACATATCTAGAAATACGCTTTGAGAGCTGCCTCATTAAAAACCTTACCAAGAAAACCCAATGGGACAAAACTTGGTTAAGGAAAAAAGAGTACAACACGTATTTCACTCGCCCTGACGAAAACCAAGATTCAGATGTCGGAGTCTTCGCATTCCAATCTTGAATATCATCTTCTCAAGAGTTGAAGTTGGCAAAGATTTAGTGAACAAATCTGCAGGATTGTCACTTGAACGGATTTGTTGCACATCAATATCACCATTCTTCTGGAGACCATGTGTGAAAAATAACTTTGGTGAAATGTGCTTTGTTCTATCTCCTTTTATGAAACCTCCTTTTAATTGAGCTATGCATGCAGCATTATCTTCATATAATATTGTGGGTATTTTTGTATCACACTTCAAGCCACATCTTTCTCTGATGAAATGTATCACTGATCTCAATCACACACATTCTCTACTTGCTTCATGAATAGCGATTATCTCAGCATGATTTGAAGAAGTAGCAACAATGGACTGCTTGGTCGATCGCCATGATATAGCAGTACCTCCGCATGTAAACAGATAGCCCGTTTGAGATCGAGCTTTATGTGGATCAGATAAATAACCTACATCTGCATAACCAACAAGATCTGTACTACCTTTGTTAGTACAAAACAGGCCCATATCGCTAGTTCCCTTCAGATATCGCAATATATGCTTAATCCCGTTCCAATGCCTCCGTGTAGGAGAAGAGCTATATCTTGCTAGCAAATTAACAGAAAATGCTATGTCAGGTCTTGTAGCATTAGCAAGATACATAAGTGCACCTATTGCACTAAGATATGGTACTTCAGGACCAAGTAGCTCTTCGTTTTCTTCCTGAGGTCGGAACGGATCTTTGCTCACTTCAAGTGAGCGAACAACCATAGGAGTATTTAAAGGATGCGCATTATCCATGTAAAACCGATTTAAAACTTTCTCAGTATAGGCAGATTGATGTATAAAGATCCCTTTTGCGAAATGTTCAATTTTGCAGACCAAGACAGAGTTTTGTCTTTCCGAGATCTTTCATCTCAAATTCTTTCTTCAAATATTCAATCGCCTTTTGGAGCTCTTCTGGAGTTCCAATGGGGTTTATGTCATCAACATAAACAACAAGTATAATGAACCCTGATTTTGTTTTCTTAATAAAAACACATGGACAAATGGCATCATTTATATATCCTTCATTTATCAAGTACTCACTTAGGCGATTATACCACATACGCTCTGATTGTTTTAAACCATATAATGATCTTTGTAATCTGATTGAATACATTTCCCGAGACTTTAAACCAAATGCTTCAGGCATTTTATATCCTTCAGGAATTTTCATATAATTTCATCAAGTAAGCCACATAGGCTGTGACAACATCCATCAGTATAAATAATGTGACATCTTCTGTTGTTTGGACTGCTGGCCCAATAAACATTACGTTTACCAAGATGGATCATTTTACTTGGTAATTATTCTACGTCAACATGCTTTAAGAGACGTAGAAATCAAATCCTCACAGCCTTATACAATATTGCGCGCTATATTGTATATTGTCGACAAGATATCATGTTGTATAGGTTCGCAATTCGACATAACTTACTCAGATCTTATCACTTCATTATTTTCAGGTACCTGAACCTCCCATAAGGCTTATGAAGTGTTATGTCGTAGATCTTCAAGAGCACATTGCCTCCTTATTATGATCATTTGCTCCTCCCTTTTTCAAGGATTATTATATTTGGAACCGATTGGTCTACCATGCTCCATGCACGTTGTAGACTTTGTCCTTCAGGGACATTAAGAGCATTTTGCAGATGAAATATGAAATAGTTGGGTCATCAAATGCTTCCAGCATTTGACTTGAATTATCTGAGGATCATACTGATGATAATTCACAACATATTTCTTAGCTGCTTATTCTCTCCCCCTTATTTTAGTGACATATGTCCCCATTTTCTTTGGGAAAATCCATCTATGTGCATCATGGTATATCCATTAATCATGTACCGCACATCAAATGCTAAAAGATGGAAATATCTAGTTCCTGACCCTGAACCAAATATGAGAGGAGAATTTATCAAAATTTATTGATCTGAAGCATACAAGTACTGTTGTATGCAATATATCATATCTCAGACCAACATCTGAAACTCTGTTCTCATAAGCAATGGTTTAGCTGTATTATGGAGGCATCCAATGCCAAACCAACTTAGATATAAACCAGCATTATCAAGACGATTGTCTTGATTACATATTTTGAAAATTGTGCTTCCAACTCAATTATTTTGAGCAAGCAACTTTGTAAATGTCAAACTGCCAGTTGACAATAAACATACATGTGACTATCTTAAATAGATGCATCTATTTAAGACATCACATTGCAGGTGAAGGGGCCCACATTCACCTTTTATATTTTTCAGAATTTTGGGGATTCAGTCCCAACATTAGCTGGTGTAATCAACTTATCACGAGAACAAGCAACACAAACAAATTCTTGAAGAATCTTCTAGTTCTTCAATATGTTTTTTTTAATACTCAATTAGCACATCAGATTTAAATCAGGACGATCAAAATGGTCTTGTCAACTGATAAAATTATCTGTACCCGTAAACTTCAAGTTTACTATGACGAGTGCTATTTCTTTTAATAAACTTCTGGTTTACTATTGCATGAAATTTTATGTCAAAACTTCTGGTTTATTGTGACATGCGATCTCATCATGCTCGGGTAACACTTTACACACGTGACCCTACCCGTAATAAGTTGGAGATATTCAATCTTCCAATCATCTGTAGTCTCAATATGATGACCATTTTTCTCGCTAGTAAACTTCAGGTTTACTATAATTTATTTTTCGATCGAAATAATTATGATTTGAGATGAATGGTACTATCATATATAAGCTCTTCGAGAGACATCAATTTATTCACCATAATCATATATTATTTGGACACTGCTAGTGTCATGATACTTGTAAATAAATAATTAGATTTTCTGGAGCCTTTGATCATTGACTTCTATTACCAAATATTTCTTAAATACTTCTGGTACCATTAAAGCAAATTTCGACACTACTGGTGTCACGAAATAAACATTGAATTCTAAACTTCAATATTTCAAACATCTCCTTCAGGGAGATTCATCATTAACTGAGTATTTTGTATCTAAGCTCAAACACATAATAATCAAATCCTTCATAAAGAAATATATTAATTGTTATTTCCTTCAAGGAAATCAATAACAACTAACCATAATTTATTAATGTAGTTATAGGAGAAAGCATTCTACTCTACTTCCTTTTGCCTTAGAAATATGTTTCGACGTACGACAGGTACATGTAGCAATGTCTGAATTTCATACCACCAGAATATAACATCTACATTCCTTGTATTTTATCCCTCCAGGAGATAAGTTGTGGTATTTGTTCATTCACTTCGGGGAATGAAACCTGATTATTTAAATGAGCTTGAAATACGACGCTCATCAATAGCTCGTTATTTTGCTCAAACACAAGAAAACATTGCTTCAGAGTATTTCTCAGATATTTTGGTAATTCTTTCTGCTTCAGGAGTAAAGTTTCACAGTTTTACTGCTTCGGGAGTAAAGTTTCAAGTTTACCACTTCGGGAATAAAGTTTCAAGTTTTACCACTTCGGGAATAAAACATATAATATTCAGAATATTTCTTCTGAATTATTCTACCTCTTCTGGAGATGGATCATGATATTTTCACAATCAAATGCATGTTTATATTTATAGGCTTTACTACATACTATCACATTCACTTCAGAGAATGGATCTGTATTTGCAACATTTATCAAAAGTTTTCACTCTTCAGGAATAAAATATAATTATCCGAACGTGCCTTAAACATATCAAATCGTGATAGCTTATAACATCTTTTAAGATATTACTACTTCAGAAGCAAATTGAGGTATACATATTTAGTCCAACAACAAGCCCATAAAACTATTACCACTTCTGGTGGTTATAGACATAAATAAGTTTAGACACAACGAGGCATAGAAAATATTGTCACTTCTGATGACCATGTATTTCTTGCAAACTCTCATTTAGCCATTAAAGGATATGAGATTAGCATCATAATCCCTCTTAACAATATTGTTCTTCGGGAACACATTTGAGGCATAAATAGTCGAGAATTAATAAGGTTTCTCAGATTAAATAAACTCAACGAGTTGTACAACAAACTCACGATAGCCTGTATACTTCGTGTGGGACATTCTTATCATTAGCCATATATAGATCTCCATAATTATTCATTTCCACATACAATATCTTTCACTTAACAAAAGTGCTTCCCCGTTATAAGTGATTAGAAATGGTCATTCACAATATTTCAATAACCAAGATAAGTATAAAATAAATAATACCTGCAGAGTGTTGTTTAGAGGCAGATCCAAGAAGACCGCTAGCTAGGCTTCAAAACTAGCAAATATAATATTTCTAGGAAAGTTGCCAACGGTTAGATATATAGAAGTTCCGAACTATTTTGCTTCGATTTTTCTGAAGTATTTGCCCAATATGACAGAGTCTCGTGCTGATAACGTGTTATAAAATAAAAACTATGAAGTAAATACACATAAGAAATATGTAGAGAGAATATGTAGAGAGATATCAGATTATATTACTTCTGCTCTTTCAACATTGCATCAGTGCATCCTATTTATAGAAGCAACAGGACATGGGATATTTTGAGATATTTTGGGATATTTTGAGATATTTCTAACTTAATGGATATCCACTAATTTGGGATATTTATAACAGTATAGGTATTTTTGTTTCCTTATTGCTTAGTTTTGGGTCCTAAATCTACCATCTAATTGGGCCACAGGCTAGACTTTGTACATGTGGGATTAATGGACAAGCCCAAAGAGAAGGACTAAGCTAAGCTGGATTTGCAGGTGAGATAATGTAGTTTTCTTATGTAGCTTACTTTACTTGAACAATCTCTTTATAGATTTACATGCATTAATATAGTATGATATTTAGGGCTAGATAGCTTTTATTCTTCTTTTGAAAAATGGAACTAAAGGGAAATTGTGAAAAAAGTTCTGTATGATAAAACACAATATAACAAGCTTGATGAAAAAAAATTCCTAACAATAAGTTGTTAGTTACGTTTTCATAGGACCACTATAATTCGTTCAGTTTTTTTCTTATACCATTTTTAAATAAAAAAAAAGTCTATTCACGCCGAGTGCGAAAAATATTATTGACGAGTGATGACACCTCCTTCCACTGAAAAAGATTGAATAAAGGTACCTCCTCCTATGCAAACGCAAAAGAAAAAAAAGGAGGAGGAAAAAGACACTCATATTTGATTAATTAGGTTTAGCACTAAAGACGGATTTAAAATTTGAAGTTTATGAGTTCTTGTAACAACTTTGAGTTATAATATACAATAAAAACCGAGTTCACAATTAAAAATTTATAGATATTTAATAGATTTCTTGATACAAGTACCAAATTTGATTAAAAGTTATTACGTTCACGTGAATCTATTGTTTTAGTGCAAGATGAAATATGAAGTAGAGGAAAAATATGTTAAAAGAATAACAATGAATTTTTTTTTATGAAAAAGCCCAGTTTGCTCTCTATATTATAAACATGAGATTCTGGATGTAATTAAAGAGTAAATATATATATATATATATATATATATATATATATATATATATATAAATCAAGCTGAGATATACACAAAAGAAAGCAAATAAATCAACTGCAGAGAAGATCTTGGATTGCTTGGCTTGTCAAATTTAGATTCATGGTACAATTGATCACTGAAGTTTTATGCCTACTAATAATCTTCATAGCCTTAACTTTTCTCCTAAACTCGCCAAAACTTGTCAATTTCACCATTCTTGAATTTATATCACTGCTTAAATTCCCATTACTATGATTCAATTGATCATTAGCTCTGACTTGTAATGAAATTCCAATTCTCTTGGACTTTCTAGATTCCACACATTATTATCGTATAGAAAAACACTCATGCTACTATCTTGAAAATTAATTCGACCAAAGTTATCGTTGTCTGCGATGATTTCAGCTCCCATGGTCATGCTAAACGAAGACGAGTTAGTAGAATTTGTAAACACACTTTATCGTTATCGTGTAGAAAAACACTCATGGTCATTATTTCCCTGGATTCAATAGTATAATACGTAGTATATGATTCGATCAGTTTTCTCTCTCATATATATACCATTTTTTACATAAATGAAAAAAGACTATCCACGTCGAGTGCCAGAAATATCATTCAGGACTCCTGTCTCCTCCTTCCACTGAAAAAGATTGAATAAAGCTAGTACCCACTCCTATGCAAACTCAAAAGGCGACAAAGAAAAAAAAAAGTAAAAAGACACTCATGTTTGATTACTTAGGTTTAGTACTAAAGACGAATCTAGAATTTGAAGTTTATGGGTTACGTATAATAACTTTGAGTTAATATACAATATGCACTGAGTTCATAATTAAAAATTTATAGATTTGTTAATACAAGTACAAAATTTGACTAAAAGTTACTAGATTTACGTGATTCTATTGTTTTAGTGCAGGATGGAATATGAAGTTGAGGAAAAATTATTAAAAGAATTTCAATGAAAAAAATTATGAAAAAGCCTTCAGTGTGCTCTCTATATTATAAACATGAAATCCTGCAATTAAAGAGTCAGAAAAAGAAAATATAAATCAAGCTGAGATATACACAAAAGAAAGCAAATAAATCAACTGCAGAGGAGATCTTGGATTGCTTGGCTTGTCAAATTTAGATTCATGGTACAATTCATCACTGAAATTTTATGCCTACTAATAATCTTCATAGCCTTCACTTTTCCCCTAAACTCACCAAAACTTGTCAATTTCACCGTTCTTGAATTTATATCACTGCTCAAATTCCAATTACTATGATTCAATTGATCATTAGCTCTCACTTTCAATGATATTCCCATTCTCTTGGACTTCCTAGCATCGACCCGACCAACGTTAATGTTCGCAAAACCAATCGTAATATTATCGTACAAAAAAACACTCATGCTACTATCTTCAAAATTAATTCGACCAAAGTTTTCATTGTCTACGACGATTTCAGCTCCCATGATCATGCTAAACGAAGACGAATTGGTAGAATTTGTAAATCGAAGATTTTGCACGTTGATGAGGTCGAGCTCGAAAGATGGAGATTTGAAACGCAAAAATATCATCGAGAAAATTAGCATGACTATGCTTATTAAGACGATAGTAGACAGGAAGTGCACGAAACACTTGCTGCTTCTTTGATTCTTCTTGTTGTTGTAAAAATTGATAGGTTTACTGAGATTCATCTCTTGATCGCTGTTGAGATATTTTCTTGGTGGTGCAAGAGGGATGATTTTGCTATTTTCCGCCATGAATTGGCTTTGAAAAAGGCTAAGAAGAACCAAATTTAATTGTGTTTCTTTTGCTCTTGTTTAATGTGTTATGGACATATATATAAGGGAGTCTAGAGATGGAAGGTGAACAGGCGGCTGCGGCCTTTGGACAATTGGATTATTTTGGATACGGGACATGAAATTATATTTAGTGCTAAAAGCCTTTAAAAATTAAATCCATCAATTTTAAATCTTAGAATCTTCTTTAATTTATTTATGGGTTAATAGTATTTTGGTCCCTCAATTATTGGTAAATTTTAATTTTAGTTCTTGTGATATTTGACTGAGCACGTTTAATCTTTAATTACTTAAACTTTCAACTTTTGATCCCTTCACTTGTGAATATTCATAATTTTCTATAATTATTAATTGTTCCACTATTTAATTACTCATGTGTAGTGTTATACTTGGACTACTACTACTCCATATATTTGAGGGTAATAAACTACTAAAAATAATCCGAATATAATATTTTCTATTTAAAGGGAAAACAATTACATATTTTAATTAAGTGAATGTTAAATGTGTTGAGTCATATATTATAAGGATCAAAAATTATAATTTATCAATAATTGAAATCCAAAAAACTATACTCTATTATATATCAGGAGAAATGAAGATACATAAAGGCAGTTAAAAGGTAGTTAGTGGATGACTTAGCCAAGTCAAGTTGGGGTGTCTTTATATGCATTAAAAATTTGCAACTTCCAATTGAATCAATTTGAAGCCGCCATGAATATTATTCTACTCCGTGTCAATTTGGAGCATAAGAACCATCGTTTCATTGACAACAACCCTTTCTTGGACCCAAAATGTTAAGAAGAAACAAAAATAATATCGTAGCTCTTACGATTGAATTTGTCAAAACTTTTTAGAGAAAATTAACCATTTGGTTTCTTCTCTTTTCTTGGTGGACATATTCTTTATTAATGAATCGATGTGAGGCCATTTTTTTACCAAAAAACACGTAATTGAGGAAATTGGGTTCAACTGAACGCTGTGTTCTGAGAGCCACTAAATTGTGACTTATTCTACTACTATTTGGCTGTTTCTTAAGGACATCAAGATTTAGAGGTGACAAATGACTTTTTTTTTGTTGCGCGGATGGTCCTTCTTTTGGGGTGGTCTTTAATTTTTGCCCTTTGCCTAATACTCTGAGGTGCTGGGCTCGAACCCCAGCTCAACAAAAGAAAAAAAAAAGAAATTTCGCAAGGCAGAGGTTTGAATTCGCAAGGCCAAATTTTTCCTTCAAAGCTCTACCTTAAGGTAGAGTTTGCTAAGGCATAGTTCGCATGCAAAATTCTACCTTAAGGCATAGTTTGCAGGCAAACTCTGCCTCATCAGGCATAATTTGCTGCAAACTCTGTCGTAAGGTAGAGTTTTGCAGGCAAACTATGCCCGATGGGACAGAGTATGTAGGAAACATCTGCCTAGCGATTTTTTTTTTTAATTTTCACCTGAGCAGAGATTTTAGGCGAAATGCAAAAGTTAAATACTTTCATTTTGATGGGCAAAAATTAAAAACCAACCCAGAATAAGGGAATTACTGTGAATTGCCCGACAAATGACCCGCCTAATTCGTCTATGGGCGAGTTAACAATCTTTCATTTATTAATTAAGTCCATTTTAACTTAGTTAATTCAATCAATTAAAAGTTTAGCTAATATGGGCTAAATATGTAGTCCAAATACCCATATTTTTTTTATATTTGATATCATATATGGCCAGAATAAAGAAACAATATTATAGTACATTACACTAACGTAATACCGAAGGACCTTCATGCATATGTCATGTTCTCTTAACGTAATACTGAAGGACCTTCATGCATATGTCTATGTTCTCTTACTTTAATCTTCTGTCCATTGGTGCAATAGGATCCACGATATTCATAGTCTGTTTGGCCAAACTTCTAAAAATAGTTTATTTTAAAAAATACTTTTAGCTAAAAACAGTTTGTGTTTGGCTAATTAATTTAAAAAGTAATTTTGAGCAACAATTAGTGTTTGACTAAGTTTTTAAAAAGTATTTCTATGTGCATTTTTCTCAAAAGTACTTTTCAAAAAAGTGCTTTTGGGCAAAAGTTTTTTTTTTTTTTTAACTCTTGAAAAACTGTTTTTGCTAGTCCCTCAAAGCACTTATTTTCTCTCAAAAGTTTGGCCAAATACCTCACTTTTTAAAAAAATAAGTACTTTTTGAGGGAAAAATAAACTTGGCCAAACAGACTAGAAGCGAAGGGAAATTAATAGGGACGCCCAATCTGTTATAAATTTATATTTGATGACACAAATCATAACTATTTAATGCTGTTAGCCATGTTTTCATTGGCTCAAAGAAAGGATATGATTTTTTTTTTAAATCTAACATTTTTTAAAAAATTAAATTATGCCCATACGGGCTTTTATTAAAAAAAAAAATAGGAATTTGGAAGAAGACCAGGTGACAGACCATTTAACTGATGCGAGGACTAGGAGTCACGATCCAGATATGAATCTGAAGGAGCTGTCCAGTATAGATCCAGATCTGAATCTGAAGATTGGGTAAGATGGCCAATCCGGCCGGTGGGCAGCCCCCTCCTGGGTTTGCTCCACTTGCATCATCACCACAAATTTCAATAACCCCCTTTTTCAATCACTTTAACACCAATCTACCCTCATCTTCTACAAAATCTGGTACCAACCCTATTTTGCATACAACCACAACAACTATTAAACAAGTAGTACCACCAAAACCTGTCGTATCTATCAATGGGGAGCCACATGTTTCGTGGAAATCATCAGAGGTAAAACAATTGATACTTCAAGAAGAGTTACAATATGCAGTTATAGGTAAGTTCTCTTATGACATTATTGACATCAAGGAGTTGAGAACTGCTATCCCAGAGCAATGTTCAATTAAGGGTAAAAATACAATTGGCTTACTTGAGGATAGACATATACTGATTAGGCTATCCTTATTTGAGGACTATGTTAAAATACTATCTACTCCTGCATACTACATCAAAGTACAATCAAGATACTGTCAGATGAGGCCTCTCATTTGGAATCCTTGGTTTAAGCCTGATGAAGAAACATCCATTGCCGTAGCCTGGATCAGTTTCCCATAATTACCTCCCAATTTCTTTGCTAAGGAAGCGGTTTTCTCTTTAGCATCAGCAGTTGGCAAACCCTTGACACTGGATATGGCAACTGCTAACAGAACTAGGCCTAGCTGCGCAAAAGTAAAAGTGGAGATAGATTTAGAAGGTGAACATCCAAAGAGGATTCACATATCAGAAGAGGATGAAGTCACTGGGCAAGTACAATCTAAATGGATTACTATCCAATATGATTACTTACCAAAGTATTGCAAACATTGCAAGTTTCAAGGCCATGCTGAAGTAGAATGTAGAGCTTTACACCCTGAATTGGATAAGCAATATAGAGAGGAACTTAGAAAGATCAATGAAGAAGAAAGGAATGCAAATCAAAGAGCAGATGCCAATCAGAGAAATCAGTTTAACAATGGCAGAAGTGGAAAAAATATCCAAGGGAGACAAGAATGGATGCAAAGAAGAAGAAATAAGTACATAAAAGATAAAAGTGGAATTATTCTGGGAGAGTTTGGGGAAAATAATCAGCAAAAAGATAACGAAGTGAAGACCCAAAATGCTTTTGCAATACTGGAGAGTGATGAAAATGCTAGAATGCAGACCGAGGTAAATGAACCACATGATACAAACAAAAAAGAAAGTCATGCTAATGCTGTTCAAAGCATTAATGATAAGCAGATAACACAAGTAAGGGAGGCAGCAAGTAGTAATGTGAACAAGGATGAACAAACAGAGGCAAATACAGCAAAGAGCCAAAATATGATCAATGAGAAGGGCAGCAGCAAACCAGCAGATGAAAACATAAGCATCAAAGTTAAAAATAACAATCTGGCAGTGTTTCAAGAAGCATCACCATACAGTCCAATAAAAGAAAGGGAGAACAGCCCAAGTAGGGGACAGCCATGTGAGAACAGTTCAAGCAAAAGCAATAGTCCAAGCACACAAGTGGAGGGCAGTGATTCAAGTAATATTGCGAAACCAGCTGTTATATCCCGTATTTTTTAACGTCAGATTATTTGCTGAAGTGGGGCCCATACATCGAGATTTTTTTGGGACATCTGAAAAGTCATATGAATCATATATGTGAAGTTAAACACAACTCAAGAAGGACCCTTGGGCCAAATCAAAGTGGAAGTCTTCCAAACGAATATTTTTAAGAAAACGTTTTCGGGTGATCTGACTTTTAGGGGCAAAAACGGTATTATAAGTTTGGAATTTGAAAAACTACCAAGAAATAGAAGTTGTAGATAATTGAATTAGCTTTCCAACCATAGGTCGTGGGTTCCCAGGTGATATCGGTACAAGGAGATATGGACGGTTTAAGGTCGAAAGGTCAGTGGGCTAGGCCCAACTCGGGATCAACCGAGTTGGCCCAAAAAAATAAAAACGAATTAAGGCCCAAAGGAGATGGGGTGGCCGGCCAACAATGGCCCAAGCCCATGGAATTTCAATTAATTCCCATGTGATAATTAGCATATAAAGCCTAGAAGATTCAAGAAAATAACACAAGTTGGAAAACAAGAACAAAACAAAGAAACAAGAGCAAAAGAACTAAAGGCCATACGGCCATGGAGAAAAAAAATTGACCCTTTGAAATCTTATCCTAAAAATTATTTTCTTGTGGTATTTCTACTAATTTAAGGGTCCTTTACAACTTGGTGTAATTATTTTGGAAGAAAGAGCACTTGTTTCTTCAAGTTGACAACTTGGTCAAGTGAAGAAGATTGTAGAAAAAGGTAAGAATTAATCCCTTTTTATTATGTTATGAAGGTTGGTTTATGTTGTAGTATGTAGAAATGAGTAGAATTTATGGAATTATGGAAGTTTACAAAGTGGGTGTGCATATATGTAAGTGGACATATATGTATATTGTTGTATAAATAATATAAGTTAAATTTTATGTTGTATTCTAGTTGTGGTTATGGTGAAATTTATATTGGAAATAAAAGTTGAATAAATTTGGTGGAAGTTGAAACTATGGAATGTAGAAGATTATGTCACTTTGGAATGATTTTGTGATATTATGGAAATGAAGTTGTTAAGATGTGAATTATGATTATGGTTGATGAAATTGGAAGATGGAAATATGTTATGAATATGTAGATTGAAGATTAGAAGTTTTGGATGGATTATGGTTTTGGTGGAAAGTTTGTATATTTTGTGAATATTTGGTAGAAATGATATGAAATGCTTCCGAATTATATTGTAATGATCTTTATTAGTAATGAATGTAAAAACATTGAGATTGGTTTGGAAATGTGAAGTTGGAATGAAAGCTATTGCATTATGTTGGAAAGAAGACTAGTTGTGTTATATTGTGTTTTGTAGTCATGGTTGTTGTCATTGTGTTGATAGTTTGGCCGGGTTGAATTCCCGGATTGATATTGATTAAAAATTGGCTAAGTTGAATTTTGGGGATGGTGTATTTATAGGGGAGATGCTGCCCAAATTTTTGTAGACAAGTATTGGTTAAGATTGAAATCTTAAAGCCTTACAATTAACATTTGGTAATTGTGACCAAATTGTAGATTTTGGCAAATTTGAAACTTGATTTTGGAGACGTGTATGAAGCGGAAAAGGTATGTAAGGCTTCACCCTTCCTTCTTTGGCATGTCTTAGGCATAATAGGGTGGATACGAGCCTCGGTGACAATCCTATTCCTAGAAATCCGAGTTTAAAGTTGACCCTTTTTCATTCAGTAGAATTGAATTAAATATTGTATGAAATGTTAAAAAATTGCCTAAACATCTAGAACTTGCACAAATAGGACCCGACTACCTTAAAACTCTCACAAGTGACGTCATGAAATGTAACGTATGTAAATCGTGTACGCCACCTCATTTGACCCGAGGTGGGCCCATTATTCCCGAATTTTCTTAATTGTTTCGTTTATCGAACGATAAGTATTGTAACTATTCTAATGAGAATATTTTTGTGATGATTATGATGAACATGATTTTTCCTTGGGTTCTCCGGCATGCTTATATGATATATGTATATGATATGTATATGTACATGGGGGGAGGGAGGGAGATATGAGGGAAAGGGATATATGTTGCGCTATAGACGCGTTGCCACCTGGTCAGCTGGCGTTATATCATCCCGGACGCGGGATATACGGGCGAGCCGACGTATTTCGGCGCTATGTGGGCGAGCCGGCGTTGTTCGGCGCTATGATATGATATGATATGACATGATATGACACGATATGACACGATATGATATGACATGATATGACATGACAGGATATGAGTTCTATTTTCTATGTCTATGAAAAAGAAATGTTTTTTTTAAAACAAAAGAAAATTTAGAGAGGGAAAAGTCAAGTATGCATGGTATCTGGCCAAAAAGGCATTCCTATGTACAGGTTACTTTCTTACCTCCTCACACGTTCTATGAGCCCATGATGTAGTTATTTATATTTAATGTTGCTTTGTATGCTGTTTCTATGCCTTACGTACTCGGTACATTATTCGTACTGACGTCCCTTCTTGCGGACGCTGCGTTTCATGCCGCGCAGGTCAACAGACAGACGGGTTTAATCCCTAGGAGCTTCACCAGCTGTTCCTTGAGAGTGCTCCAGTTGATCCGGAGCTTCAGCCTATTGGTACTACTTTTGTGTATATAATCGGGCACGGCAGAACCCGACCCTTCCTATGTATATATGCACTTTGTTTAGAGGCTCGTAGACAGATATGTACAGTTAGATGTTTTGTACTTTGGATTGTCCTCGTCGCTGTATAACGTGCTACCAAAGTTTATTAGCCTATGTTTATAAATAGCTACTAATGTTAATGTTCAGTAACAAAAAATAATATGGTATAGTTCATACGGCCCACTAAGGAATAGAGGTAAAATGATAGATACGGGGTGCTCGGTACAAGTATCGGGTACTCGTCACGGCCCCTAGTTGGGTCGTGACAAAAGTAGTATCAGAGCAGTTCGGTCCTAGGGGTTTGTCTACGAGCCGTGTCCAGTAGAGTCTTGTTTATGGGTGTGTAGCGCGCCACACTTATAGACAGGAGGCTACAGGGCATTTAGGAAAAATGAACGTCTTTCATCTTAAGAAATCGTGCGATAGAGCCAAGTTAAGGATGCAACTATCTAATCTTTTCTGTTTAATTTTCAGCAATGCCTTTGAGAAAGAAGAAGAAAGTCAGCACAATACTAGGTGCTGCGGAAGAAGGCACCAGCCGAGAGCCCCCGGTTGAACCAGGACATAGTGAGTCTCAGAGTGCCACTCCCTCACATGCTACCTCTATCCCTCCAGTAGCAGAAGAGCATGAAGAGGTCTCCATTCCAGCTCCAGTGCATCCAGTCCCTCCACCGGTTGCTTCGGGTCAACAAGTGACCGAGGCCATCCATTTACTGACACAATTGGTTGCCGCCCAGGAACAGCGGCAGAATGTGAGTTCAAGTGATCAGTCAGCTAGTACCAGAGCTCGTGATTTTATTGCCCTAAAACCTCCAGAGTTCTATGGGTCGAAACCGGAGGAAGATCCCCAGAGTTTCATAGATGAGATGTTGAGGCCCCTGAGGGTAATACATGCTTCAGATACAGAGTCCGTAGAGTTGGCTTCATACAGGTTGCGGGATGTCGCGGTTCAGTGGTATGACAACTGGATATTATCAAGGGGAGCAAATGCGCCTCCCCCGGTTTGGCGGGAGTTCACTGAGGCATTTCTGCGACATTATTTACCACCAGAGATTCGACGGGCTCGAGCTGATATGTTTTTCAAGCTTGAACAGGGGAATATGAGCGTCAGAGAATATAGTCTTCGCTTTAACTCGTTAGCCAGGTATTCCCCAACCATGGTAGCTGATATGGGAGATCATGTACATCGGTTTGTGAGTGGGTTGGGGCCACATTTAATTAAGGAGTGTCTGACAGCTTCACTCCAGGATGGGATGACTATTACTCGTATTCAGGCCCATGCCCGAAACCTGGAGGAACAGTATCAGTTACGGAGAGATGAGCGCTATTCGGATAAGGGTTCCAGAAAAAGGGGCAGATCTTTCGGGACTAGAAGAGAGTATAGAGGGGGACATACACAGGAGCGATCCGGGTATTCAGGCCAATCAGCGGCCAGTGCACCTCCTCGATTTGCGGATAGGGGATTTGACCGTTCTACCTATTCAGGACCAGATCAGAGTGCCAGAGCTTCAGGGTCCCAGTATAGAGCTGATTATAGCAGGACAGGGCAACCCCCACTACGGTGTGCTCGGTGTGGCAGGCCACACTCTGGACAGTGTTACCGGGATACAGGCGCATGTTTTTCCTGCGGTCAGACCGATCATTTGATGCGTGATTGCCCGATAAGGAACGAGGGAAGCAAAGCTCAGCCCGCCGGGTCGGCAGTTGGTTCATCATCATCCGTGCGCCCTCCTGGACAGGCTTCCCAGGTTCCAGCAGGTCATGGTCGAGGCAGGGGAGGGGCACCCGGTTCAGCCGGTCCTCCGCACCGCCTATATGCATTGACAGGACGGCAGGACCCTGAACCTTCCGCAAACGCGGCCACAGGTACACTTTTGGCATTTTCTATGATATATGTGTGTTAATTGATCTGGAATTTACTTTATCATACACCGTCCCTTGTGTTGCTGAAAATTTCACAAATGTAGGAATAAGAGACGAATGTAAAAAAAAAAAAATATATCAGGCAATCTAAGTCCCTAAAATGGATATGTTAAGCGACGTGTGAGATAATTACAAAGGAGACCTCCCTGAAGTATTATAATACACTATGAGGCCAGTTTAACATTCGAGGACGAATGTTCTAAAGGAGGGGAGGATGTTATATCCCGTATTTTTGAACGTCAGATTATTTGCTGAAGTGGGGCCCACACATCGAGATTTTTTTTGGGACATCTGAAAAGTCATATGAATCACATATGTGAAGTTAAACACAACTCAAGAAGGACCCTTGGGCCAAATCAAAGTGGAAGTCTTCCAAACGAATATTTTTAAGAAAACGTTTTCGGGTGATCTGACTTTTAGGGGCAAAAACGGTATTATAAGTTTGGAATTTGGAAAAATACGAAGAAATAGAAGTTGTAGATAATTGAATTAGATTTCCAACCATAGGTCGTGGGTTCCCAGGTGATATCGGTACAAGGAGATATAGACGTTTTAAGGTCGAAAGGTCAGTGGGCTAGGCCCAACTCGGGATCAACCGAGTTGGCCCAAAAAAATAAAAACGAATTAAGGCCCAAAGGAGATGGGGTGGCCGGCCAACAATGGCCCAAGCCCATGGAATTTCAATTAATTCCCATGTGATAATTAGCATATAAAGCCTAGAAGATTCAAGAAAATAACACAAGTTGGAAAACAAGAACAAAACAAAGAAACAAGAGCAAAAGAACTAAAGGCCATACGGCCATGGAGAAAAAAAATTGACCCTTTGAAATCTTATCCTAAAAATTATTTTCTTGTGGTATTTCTACTAATTCAAGGGTCCTTTACAACTTGGTGTAATTATTTTGGAAGAAAGAGCACTTGTTTCTTCAAGTTGACAACTTGGTCAAGTGAAGAAGATTGTAGAAAAAGGTAAGAATTAATCCCTTTTTATTATGTTATGAAGGTTGGTTTATGTTGTAGTATGTAGAAATGAGTAGAATTTATGGAATTATGGAAGTTTACAAAGTGGGTGTGCATATATGTAAGTGGACATATATGTATATTGTTGTATAAATAATATGAGTTGAATTTTATGTTGTATTCTAGTTGTGGTTATGGTGAAATTTATATTGGAAATAAAAGTTGAATAAATTTGGTGGAAGTTGGAAATATGGAATGTAGAAGATTATGTCACTTTGGAATGATTTTGTGATATTATGGAAATGAAGTTGTTAAGATGTGAATTATGATTATGGTTGATGAAATTGGAAGATGGAAATATGTTATGAATATGTAGATTGAAGATTAGAAGTTTTGGATGGATTATGGTTTTGGTGGAAAGTTTGTATAGTTTGTATATCTTGTGAATATTTAGTAGAAATGATATGAAATGCTTCCGAATTATATTGTAATGATCTTGATTAGTAATGAATGTAAAAACATTGAGATTGGTTTGGAAATGTGAAGTTGGAATGAAAGCTATTGCATTATGTTGGAAAGAAGACTAGTTGTGTTATATTGTGTTTTGTAGTCATGGTTGTTGTCATTGTGTTGATAGTTTGGCCGGGTTGAATTCCCGGATTGATATTGATTAAAAATTGGCTAAGTTGAATTTTGGGGATGGTGTATTTATAGGGGAGATGCTGCCCAAATTTTTGTAGACAAGTATTGGTTAAGATTGAAATCTTAAAGCCTTACAATTAACATTTGGTAATTGTGACCAAATTGTAGATTTTGGCAAATTTGAAACTTGATTTTGGAGACGTGTATGAAGCGGAAAAGGTATGTAAGGCTTCACCCTTCCTTCTTTGGCATGTCTTAGGCATAATAGGGTGGATACGAGCCTCGGTGACAATCCTATTCCTAGAAATCCGAGTTTAAAGTTGACCCTTTTTTCATTCAGTAGAATTGAATTAAATATTGTATGAAATGTTGAAAAATTGCCTAAACATCTAGAACTTGCACAAATAGGACCCGACTACCTTAAAACTCTCACAAGTGACGTCATGAAATGTAACGTATGTAAATCGTGTACGCCACCTCATTTGACCCGAGGTGGGCCCATTATTCTCGAATTTTCTTAATTGTTTCGTTTATCGAACAATAAGTATTGTAACTATTCTAATGAGAATATTTTTGTGATGATTATGATGAACATGATTTTTCCTTGGGCTCTCCGGCATGCTTATATGATATATGTATATGATATGTATATGTACATGGGGGTAGGGAGGGAGATATGAGGGGAAGGGATATATGTTGCGCTATAGACGCGTTGCCACCTGGTCAGCTGGCGTTATATCATCCCGGACGGGGGATATACGGGCGAGCCGACGTATTTCGGCGCTATGTGGGCGAGCCGGCGTTGCTCGGCGCTATGATATGATATGATATGACATGATATGACACGATATGACACGATATGATATGACATGATATGACATGACATGATACGAGTTCTATTTTCTATGTCTATGTAAAAGAAATGTTTTTTTTAAAACAAAAGAAAATTTAGAGGGGGAAAAGTCAAGCATGCATGGTATCTGGCCAAAAAGGCATTCCTATGTACAGGTTACTTTCTTACCTCCTCACACGTTCTATGAGCCCATGATGTTGTTATTTATATTTAATGTTGCTTAGTATGCTGTTTCTATGCCTTACGTACTCGGTACATTATTCGTACTGACGTCCCTTCTTGCGGACGCTGCGTTTCATGCCGCGCAGGTCAACAGACAGACGGGTTTAATCCCTAGGAGCTTCACTAGCTGTTCCTTGAGAGTGCTCCAGTTGATCCGGAGCTTCAGCCTATTGGTACTACTTTTGTGTATATAATCGGGCACGGCAGAACCCGGCCCTTCCTATGTATATATGCACTTTGTTTAGAGGCTCGTAGACAGATATGTACAGTTAGATGTTTTGTACTTTGGATTGTCCTCGTCGCTGTATAACGTGCTAACAAAGTTTATTAGCCTATGTTTATAAATAGCTACTAATGTTACTGTTCAGTAACAAAAAAATATATGGTATAGTTCATACGGCCCACTAAGGAATAGAGGTAAAATGATAGATACGGGGTGCTCGGTACAAGTATCGGGTACTCGTCACGGCCCCTAGTTGGGTCGTGACAACAACAAAGCAGGTAATTCTGAACACATCATCAGATCCACTAGGTGAAGATAAAATGACTGTAGCAGAAACTTTTCAACAAGCTGACAATCTAGAAGAAGCTGATGGAGCAGTAAGGCAACAAGAAGAAATCATATCAAATGAAGGAAGCTTAACAAACAATGGGGAGGAAGTATTAGTTTACCAATCTCAAGAAATGAGCAGTCAACAGGAGAAACAGGACATGACTGAAGCTATTAGCAAAGACAAGGGACAGGTAACTTTTGTTGGGGAATACAAAGCCAACATCAATCTGAAGAGTGGAGCTAAAGACCTGGATGTGCATTCAATTGATCAAAGCATAAAAACAGTTAGTAGAGCTGGTGATCTCTCACCTAAGATGATTGAAAAAGGTGGGGGAAAAGCAAAGAAGAAAACAGTCAGAGACACAAGTGCACCACCTAGTAGTGGTGTTCATACTAGAAGGCAGGTTAGCAGGATTAGTAATCCATGATGAACGCAATCATATGGAATATTAGATCAGTTAATACAATGGAGTCGTTTACAAGAGTAATCAAAATGCATCAGAAGTATCAGTTTGGTTTCATAGGCCTAATGGAACCTTTTCAAACATCTGACAAATTAGAGGAATACAGGAGGAGAATTGGACTGCAGCATGCTGTAGTAAACAATTCAGGGAAAATTTGGTCTTTTGTGGATGAAATGTTTGATTGTCAAGTGTTAGTGGATCACTCACAACATTTGGCAATTAAATTATCCTTCAGAGGAAATCAGGAAGAGATGGTGATTTCTTTAGTATATGCAAAATGTTCACAGGCTGAAAGAATGGAACTTTGGGATTCTTTAGAGAATGTATCTGAAAACATGGATGTGCCATGGTTGATAGGGGGAGATTTCAATACTATCACTGATGAGGAGGAAAAATATGGTGGATTACCTGTCACCATCAATGAAATTCAAGATTTTAGAGGTTGTATTCAGAATTGTGGAGTTACAGATTTGGGCTTTAATGGCAGTAAATACACTTGGTGGAATGGTCAAAGTGGAGCAGACTGTATTTTCAAAAGGATGGATAGATGCTTGGGTAATCAGGTTTTACAGACTAATTTCAATGGCATAAAAATTACTCATCTGATCAGAAATGGGTCTGATCTTGCTCCATTATTAATTTCATATACTGGTGAAGTTATCCCTATCAAGAAGCCTTTTAAATTCCTAACTTTTTGGGTTAAGCATGAGAGTTTTATGGAGACAGTTAAGGAGCATTTGTCAGCTGACTTCATGGCAAATCCTTTCATACCTTTTCATCATAAATTGAAAAAGGTGAAGGCTGCTTTGGTTCAGTGGAGTAAAAGCACTTTTGGCAATATTTTTCAAGAAATAGAAGCCTTGGAGGAAGTGGTTAAGGTTCATGAAACACTGTTTGAAACACAACCTTCACCTTCAAATAGGGAAAGGTTACATAAGGTGCAAGCTGATTTGAACAGGTACCTACATTTGGAAGAGGAATTTTGGAAGCAGAAAGCGGGAATGCGATGGTTTATGGATGGGGATAGAAATACTAGGTTTTTTCATGCCTATGTACAAGGGAGAAGAAAGAGGTTGAAACTATATAGAATTCAGGGGCCTGATGGGAACTGAATAGAAGATTCTGATGGAATTGCTAATGAAGCCATTAGATTCTATATGGATCAATTCAATAAAGATGAGGACCCCACTGATTTTGATATACTAACACACCAGCCAAGACTGATTTCTGAGGAAGATAACAGGTGGATTGAAGCAATGCCAACTAGTGAGGAAGTTAAAGAAGTGGTGTTTAAACTAAATGGAGAGAGTGCAGGGGGACTTGATGGTTTTACTGGATTATTTTATCAAACATGCTGGGAAATTATTGGTGATGATGTTACTAATATGCTAAAATCTTTCTTTTGTGGAGCTGATTTGCCTAAATTTGTTACTCACACTAATTTGGTCTTATTACCAAAGAAGGATGTCATAAATACCTTCTCTGATATGAGACCTATTAGTTTGAGAAATTTTGTGAATAAATTTTTTTCAAGATTGATTCATGAGAGATTGGTGGATAAGCTAGAAGATATAATTTCTTTGAATCAGGCTGGTTTTGTCAAGGGCAGGAGTATTGTAGAAAATGTTCTCTTAACCCAAAAGATTATTTCAGACATCAGATTGAGATCTAAGGAGGCAAATGTGATAATGAAGCTGGATATGGCTAAGGCATATGATAGGGTTTCTTGGTTGTTTTTAACCAAAGTCCTCAGAAAGTTGGGTTTTTCAGAGTTATTAGTAGATATGGTCTTTAGGATCATAAGCAATAACTGGTATTCTATTTTGGTCAATGGTCAACAACATGGTTTCTTCCAATCATCCAGGGGAGTAAAACAAGGGGATCCTCTATCCCCTACTCTTTTTATCCTAACAGTAGAGGTTCTTTCTAGGAACCTAAATGTTTTGCATCAGAAACCTCAGTTTAAAGGTTTTTGAATGCCCAAGTAGAGTCCTAAGGTGAATCATCTTGCATATGCTGATGATATGATCATTTTTACATCAGCAGATGTCATTTCTCTATAGCTGATAATGGAGATTTTGAAGAAATATGAAAAAACTTCTGGTCAGAAGATAAATATGGAGAAAAGCTCAGTTTATATGCATAAAAATGTTCTAAGGGACATTAGCAATACTGTGGAGATAGTAACTGGTATCAATAGGAAAGAATTTCCTTTTGTATATCTGGGATGTCCTATTTATCATTGCAGAAGAAAGAAAGAATTCTTCAATGTTTTGCTAATCAAGATTATGAACAGGCTGCAGGGATGGAAGGGTAAAATGTTATCCTTTGGTGGAAGGGCAATTCTTATAAAACATGTTCTTCAGAGTATGCCAGTGCATCTGCTTTCTGCAGTTAATCCACCAATTGGGGTGATTAAACAAATGCACAAGATGTTTGCACAATTTTTCTGGAGTAATACTATTGGTGGTAGAAACAGACATTGGGTTTCATGGAACCAATTGTGTATACCTACTTCAGAAGGGGGTCTGGGATTTAGATCACTTCATGATGTGTCACTTGCTCTATTCTGTAAATTATGGTGGAATTTAAGAACTAAACCTTCTCTTTGGAGTGCTTTCATAACTAATAAGTACTGTCGAAAAGAAAATGTTGTGATTGTGCAATGGAAGTATGGAACTCAAACTTGGAAAAAGATTTTGGAGGCCAGGGAACTAATAGAGCATCAGATTTGGTGGCAGGTTCAGATGGGGGACTCTCAGTTTTGGTTTGATAATTGGACAGGTTTAGGGGCTCTGTATTATGTGATCTCGGAAGACAGATATAATGATAGAATTCAAAATGTTCATGAATTTGTAACTTAGGGTAATTGGAATATTGCAAGGCTGAATGAAGTTTTGACTGAGGAGGTGGTAAAGCATATAACAACTAAAATCAGACCACCTAGGGAGCCAAGGGGAACTGATAAACCATGGTGGTTGTTGGATAAAAAGGGAGGTTTTTCTGTAAAAACAGCCTGGGAGTTTATCAGATTAAGGGGACAAGAATTGGACACATATAAATGCATGTGGGTGAGAGGTCTACCTTTCAAAATATCTTTCTTTTTGTGGAGATGCTGGAAGTACAAATTACCTTTGGATGATGTATTGAAGAAAATGAATTTTAATATCGTATCTAGATGCTGGTGTTGTTCAAACCCTAAAGAAGAAACAATACACCATCTTTTTCTTTCATATGTTACTGCTAAAGAGACATGGTCCTATTTTTGTCTGAGGGCTGGCATTAATATGGAAGGTTTACATCTACAACAATTAATACTGAAGTGGTGGCAAGCACCAGTAACTGATAGGCTGAAGCAGATATATCAAGCAGTTCCATCAATTATTCTATGGGAATTATGGAAGAGAAGGAATGGAATCAAACATAGGCAAAGAAGTATTGGATGCAAAGTCATATATCAGGTGTATTCGACCATTCAAAGGTTAGTTCAAATGAGAAATCCCTCATTTAGGGATTTACCTACCAAATGGAGTGACCTGATTCATATGATGGAATCTGGAAGAGCTAAGCTAAAGGTTACTAAAGTGATTTGGCAACTACCACCACTAGGGTGGTGTGTTTGTAATACTGATGGGGCATCTAGGGGTAACCCTGGAAGAAGTGCATATGGTTTCTGTCTAAGGGATTCTGAAGGTAACCTAATACATGCACAAGCTGAGGACATTGGTTTTGCTACTAATACAGAAGCTGAGATTGTTGCAATTCAAGAAGCCTTGAAATATACCAAAAGCAAAGATTTTCAGAATATAATCATTCAAACTGATTCAGAGATGGTGCAGAAAATCTTGGCTAATGGTTGGAAACCACCATGGAACATTGCAGGATGGGTGGAAGAGGTCACAGAACTGAGCAGGGATATGAATGTACTGTTTACTCACACTTTGAGGGAGGCAAACAAATTGGTTGATGCACTAGCAAATTATGCTTTAGATCATGGGTCTTTTCAATGTCAAAATTTTCAGGATTTAGAAATACACATGAGAAGAATTTTGAATAGCGACAAGAGTCAGATACCGTATTTGAGAATTAGGAGGTGCTAACGATGGGAGGGTCACAGGAAGAGCATACCGGAGGAGTTTTCTACATCGAAACACTCTGGGAAGAGGATATGAAGGTGTTTATTCTAACTGTTTGTTCTTTTTTACAGGTACAATTTTACGTATCAGGAATCATAAGTAAAAGTACAGTAAAAAAAAAAGGCAGCAATCGAATTTGCAACCAGCAAAGAAGAAAGGGAAACTTCACAGAGACCATATGTGTACTTTCTTAAGGTTAACTTTGATCAAGTAAGGCGGGTTGAAAGTCTATTTGTGGTATTAACATCGTATGATGCTCATTCAAATAGACAAAGATCAACTTTATTTGTTTTAAAGTTAACAAAGAGGGTAACGTATACATACAACCAAACCACCAGTAGAAAAGAACAATTCACAACAGCAAGGCAACGGAAGAGCTACAGGAACAATAGAAAAAATCTGGGAGTTCAAGAACATATTTTCAATGCATCATCCACAAACATCAATTCAGAGAGGAAAAAAAAAAACTAGACAAGATGGATGTTTGATTGGTGGTATTAGCATCTATGAATGCTCAGCCCAATGGACAGAAATAAAATCTACAAGTTTTGTTCTATGAGAAGGAATATGGGAAAGGGGGTCAGTCGGGCAAAGATAAAACAAGATTTTGGAAAAGAAGAGAATACCTGAAGAAGCACAAATCGAAAGGATATGTTCGAAAAAGCCAAAAAGATAAAAATATCCAATGCTTCTCTCAAATCAATGACATCATCTATTTGTACAGTAGCAATCACTAGTGGCGGAGCCAGGATTTTCATCCGGGGTTCAAAAATTCTAAAAAGGTAAATATACGAAGAAGTCAGGGGGTTCAATATCTATTATATATACATAATAAAATAATTTTAACTTTGAAAATACACTGTAATTTTTCGCCGAGAACCCCCTGGACATATGCTGGCTCCGCCCCTGGCAATCACACATTAGAAAGAACTTTAAAAGAAATATCGTTATGAGCTTTCCAAGATTTTATTAGCAACCCGTTTGGATGGACTTATAACTTTTGATGTGTAAGCTAAAAGTCAGAAGTTAGGAATTCTGGTTTATGACTTTTCGGTTATATTTGTTATTTTAGCTCAGAAACAGATGCTTAAGAGTATTTTTTAAAATTTTATTCAAACACTATAAAAGTACTTAAAAACTATTTTGGCTTAAAAACACTTAAAATAAGTCAATCGAAACAGGCTCTAGGAAACAAAACAAGTTTGATTTGTAGAGAACTTTTTGTGACTATTAACCACTTTAACCTTGATATTTCTCTTTATTTATAGTAGCCGTTTTAGTTGTATCGGTAGTCATTTGTTCACTGTAAAACAGATTCTCCTCACGTTATTAGTTAGGCTAAGAAGTGTCAAATTAACCCAATGTAAGTGCTAAACACGACAACCTGCCCAATTAGAGCAAGTTTGGGCTGGGAATAAACTTTGATGGGCCAATCTGGACAGAATCCAAATTGGGAAAACTATATATATATATATATTAAGGAGAAATATTTACGAAACGTGACGATACTTTTCCTTATTCACAAAACATAATGATATATTACGAAACATGACGGATTTTCATATATTTTTTGTTTTTTTTTTATTTTCTAGAAAATATATATATTTAAAAAAAAAATAAAAAAATTAATTTTTTTAAAAACAATATTTTATATATATATATATATATATATATATTTGCTCAAAGGCTTAAAAAATTACCTCAATTTTTTGTGTATCAAACATCTATGAAATGTGTATATGTGAGCGAAATATTTAATATAATTTTCATACACAAAATTGTGAGCGAAAACTTTAAGCCTTGAATATTGTATGAAAGTTGTTACAATGTTGTTGTAGTTGTATTAATTTTCCAGAAACCTAATATGAACTTTGTATACGAAAAATGTGAATGAAATTCTAAGTCTTGAGTGAGATATACACATTTCATACGATTCTCATGCATAAAATTTTGAGCATAATGTTTAAGCCTTGATCGAGATATACACATTTCATACGTTCTTCATACATAAAATTTGAGCGAACTTTTTAAGCCTTGAGCAAGATATATACATTTCATACACAAAAATTTGAGCGATTATTTTAAGTCTTGAATGTTGTATTAAAGTTGTATATAATGTTGTTGTAGTTGTATTAATTTTAAAAAAATCTAACATGAACTTTATATATGAAAATATGGGCGAAATTTTAAGACTTGAGTGAGATACAAATTTCATACTGTTTTCATACACATAATTTTGAACGGATTTTTTAAGCCTTGAACGAGATATACACATTTCATACATTTTTCATACCGTTTTCATATACTAAATTTTGAGCGAACTTTTTAAGCCTTGAGCGAGATATACACATATCATACATAAATTTTTGAGCGAAAAAAAAATTTAAAAAATATTTTTTAAAAAAAATATTTTTTTAAAAAATAAAAAAATAATTTATAGGGTTTGTAATGTTATGTTTTGTAAATATAAAACTATCATCACGTTTCGTAAATATTTCTCTTTAAGATATATATATATATATATAGTTGACCCATCCAAATTAACTCATTCAAATTTCAACTCGAGCTTATGTTCTTCATGTAGCATTTAGACCGAAGGACTATATGCAATTACATCAATACTTTCATATATTATAGATATCGTCGAAGACATCTCTTCATTCCATGACTTAATGTAATTAGGGCTGGGCACAAAATACCGAAAATTGAATTACCGTACCGAATTGGGGATTTCGATTTTCGGGAATAAATTAAAAAAATAAGGTTGTATACGGTGGAAACCGAGGTAAATGTCGCGGCTATCCGGTACGAGGTCGAAGTAGAACGAGATCATTAGCCTCTGATAAGATCAAAGGGGTTGAGAACCGAGGAGTTGTGACCTTCTCCAAGTAAACGTCAGAAACTGAAGGAATGCTAATGAGCGGAAAGACTCCAAGCCCGAGGGAAAAATACTCGACACAGGTTCGAAGGATCTGTTACAAGCCAGGACACACCCTGTCACTCGCGCCAAATCTCTGACGTTCGTACGGAGCGCCGTTTTGTGGATTTCTAGGGTTTTCTTAAAGGGCTTTTTTAGATTTGTACAAAGGCCAATCTACTGTTTACTATAAATAGGGGTGAACCTCCACATTTGAGGGCTAGTCTTTCATACTCACTCATACTTGTAACCTGAAAATTATACATTGAAGCTTTATATTGGTTCGGCTTGGGACAGAGGCTTTTCTTTCAAAATCAGACCAAATTCACAGAGATGAATATCTTGATTTCTAAGGCTACTTTCTTCCTTATTCACTAATATATTGCTTATTACCACATATTGTTTTACATAAATTACTAATCAAACCATCTATCGTATAAACCAAGTATAAATTTAATTATTACCATTTAATTGGAAAACAACGGTATTCGGTTTGAGATAAAAATATATACCGTTCTCTGTATTTTCTAAATATACGTCAGATTATAAGAAAAGATTTCTAGTGCTAAGTTAATACTATTACAGAGAGAGATGAAGGTGCAGATATATCTTCTAGTTATGCTGCATCCATAAACAAATGTTACGGAAATTATTGTTTTGAGTGCAAAAATCTACACTACATATTGAGCCTAACTTGATAAACTGTCCATCTTGTCAAAGATTGGTGGCTGCTGGCAATTTCCTTTGTTTTCAAAACCACATGATTCCTCTGCCCACATCCCATATACGAAAGAGGCTACATAAAATGTCTTCACTAGAGTTTTGCCTAGAGGATTTGATGGAGGACTCGTTATTTAAATTGAGCGACAATGCGACATAGAAAGCAAGAATTCATATAATCTATTGCTCAAACTTACTTAGAATTAAGACATAGTTATTTCCCACAACTGGCAGTGTTAATTAAGGACACTCTCAGCTATCATCCCTAAATTGAACATCCGTGTTTTAGTTGATTTAATGTGATCATTGCAAACTGGATGCTGGTTTTAATTTCAAATCTTTTACCTTTGCACTTGGAGTGTTAGATATATATATAGATATATATATATGAGAAGAGGTCGGGATTGTTTCTTACGTGATTATGTTATTGGAAACATTTATCCTATCAAGCTCACTAACGGAAGACGTTATATATCTGGGCGAATGAGCTTGGCCAGTGATGATCTTTGACTTTAATATGATTTTACCAAATACCGTACCGAATCGAAGTTTGATTTACCTATTACCAAATTACCGAACCGAAGTTTCAAAGTTCGGTATTTGGTATCTACTTTCAAGTACCGATTACCGAATTACCGAATCGAACTTTGAAAACACCAAACCGAATACGGAATGCCCACCCCTAAATGAAATATCTTAAATTTTATATTGAATTGCTAGAAGTATGTTCTGGTGGGATCAATTCATAACAAAGAAAAGGGATTCTCTGCCCTACGGTGATGGAGCAACATAAGTTTTTTGAGTCCGGCGCCAAAATAGCTTCTTTTTGGAGCTAATAGACAAAAATAGGATGCCTTTTTTTTTTTTTACCAAAGTGAGTATTTCGTGGGTTATCCAACGAAATACCCAAAAAAAATACTGTTCCGGTCCGAAAAATAAAATTAACTGATCGTCGCATTTCGCCACAAGTCGAGCGAAATGTAACAATTTTTTTTTGTATTTCGCTGGAATATGAACGAAAAACTTATTATTATTTTTTTCTTTTACCGTTTTTCTGCTCTCCACTTTTACCTAAATTATTTTACCTTATCACAGCCGCACCTCTCCATTCTTCCTCGTCTTTCGTTCTCCATGCTTTTTCTTTTTCTACTAATCCTATCACAAGGATTCCTCAACTTTTGCTCCATAATCTTCTTCAAATTGAGGTAATTTATTAATTTTATAACTTTTTACATTTATTTTTTTATTTAGTCATTATAAATTAGTTCATATTTATTTTTTTGATTTATTTATATCTTGTACTTAGTGTAGTAGATTATAATAAAGAAAATAAAAGTTACAAGTTTAATTAATCAATAGTTGGTAATTTCAGTTGTTGCTTCAGTTAAAAAAAGCTTTAAACAATGTTAGTACAGTTTATTGGTCAACGAACTGCAATTAAAATACTAAAAAGATCATTGAAGCTACTGTTTAAAAAGGTATAAATTAATATTATAAAATGTTCTTTTAGTTAATTATTTTCATAGAACACCAGTTAAAAAAAAGATGAAGAAATTGTGAAGAAAGTAAGATTGCTAAATATAACATAAAGATATTTGTATCATTTGCTAGGTCATTTTCTATGTTCAAATTGTGACTAGTCGTTGGAGATTATTTTCTGTTGATAAGCATGGAGAATTTTACTTTTCAAATTAAAAGTATTAGATCAAGAAACTGTGAGGAACTTGGACTTGTTTTTGAAGCTAATAGACAAAAATAGCATGTCTTTTTTTTTTTTAATACCAAAATGGGTACTTCGTTGGATAACCAACGAAATACTCAAAAAGTTATTGTTCTGGTCCGGTAAAAAAAAAATTAACTATCCTTGCATCCCCTCTCCAGTCATATGGTTTGTTTTAAATAGAAATGAAGTAGTTATATATAAGATGAATACTATTATGACAATTAATTATGAGCTTAACGAAAAGTTTAATTACATTTCGTTGACCACATAGCGAACTGCAATTAGTTTTTGACAGTTGTACTCTTATTAATTGTTTTTTTCTTTTCTCACGTGATAATATATCTTATAGTTTGACCTTTGTTGACTTTCCTATTGAATATATAGTAAACAATTGTGTAATTTGTTGTCAATTATTCTATGGCTTGGTGTTGCAATGTTATAGGTATGGATCGTCCCAAAGTCACTGTACATCCAGGTCCAGAAAACTATGATTTATTAATACTCCAGCAACAACATTGATCCCAGGCTTTGTGGGATGGAAACTTGACTGGACAGAACGCGTGTTTAACTATACGTCGTGCGAATCATGAATTCTGGAATCACGTGAGGCAACACCCTTTACATAATCGCATCCTTAATTACTTTGAGAGGTGTGGATTTGGAGGAGTTTTAGCAGTAGGTGATGAGTAGTATGATGAAGGAATCATCACTGCACTTATTGAGAGATGGCGTCCAGAGACGCATACATTTCATATGCGGACTGGCGAATGTGCCATCACACTGCAGGATATCGAG
Source organism: Lycium barbarum (assembly GCF_019175385.1). Classification (NCBI taxonomy): domain Eukaryota; kingdom Viridiplantae; phylum Streptophyta; class Magnoliopsida; order Solanales; family Solanaceae; genus Lycium; species Lycium barbarum. The sequence goes on from NC_083340.1 coordinate 2,855,430, forward strand.
GTCTTATATGGCATTCCCGTGGATGGCCACCCATTGGTGCAGAGAAATGTTAGAAAAATAACTAAATCAAGGTGGCGGGAATTGATGTACGATCTTACTGGTTGGTTGCTCGGAGAAGCAGCAATTAAAGGTAGTAGCTTGTTGGTAATAACACAATTATTTAATTATTTGGAAACCTTGATTGCCACGAATGATATTATTGATGAACACACTGATGAGTCTGAGGTGCAAAAGAGGGTCAGGTTGTACCTGCTTTGGTTGATTGGTGGTACGATATTCCCTGATAATACTGGTTCATTGCTTAGTTTACACTTTTTGCTTAACATAATAAACCTTGATGCAATGGGCGGGAAAGCTTGGGGCGCAGCAGCATTATCATACTTGTACAATTGTCTATGTCGTGCTTCGATGGGCAATAGCCATGATGTTTGTGGATTTATTGCTTTATTACAGGTACGTGAATTTTAATATTATATTGCTCTACTTCAGCAGAAATAAGAGATCAAGCAGCATTCTTATAACCACCATTACCCAAATTTTGAAAAATGAAAATAGGAAGCGAAAGTTGAGCTTTATTATAAACACTAAATGTACCACTATATATAATGCAATCTGGATTATTAATATTTGTGTATATATCTAAATGTCAGCTAATCATATTTCCTTGAGTTATCACGCTAACAATTTAAAAGTATTGCTTGATACACGTTTAAATAGTCAACTTCTCTGTTGTCTTTTAAATAATATTTTAGATTTCCTAGTGTTATAATTTGTATTATAAATCATTAAAAATTATAATATTATCGCATGGCTTGCACGACAATATTAGCGCATTATCGGAACCCAGCCATAACAACACAATTTTCATGTGTATTTTCGGGTTATTTTATTTAATTCAAAAAATATTTATATATTTAAATTTACTTATACAGGTTTGGGCTTGGGAGCGAATAATCCCGATGCAGCCATTACTTCGTCCTCTAAGAGTAAACGAACGAGATATTGTATTTGTGCAGAAGTGGACTCGTCGTGGAGTTCGTGAAAGCGAGGCACGAGCTGTGCTAGTAGTTTGTAGGGATGTTTCAGACAACCTAACTGATGATCAGGTATTTTTCCTTTTATATTTTTTTGATAAGAAATGTGAAAAATATAACAACAATAGAGTTTTTGTAGATTTGTTCATTTTTTGCTAACTCGTACTGTGATAATGGGTTGATTTTGTTTTAATTTGTTATAGTTAATTTGCTACAACTTGCTACTGGTTGTGATATTCTTTTGAGCTTTTCTTCTTTTAGCACAATTAGTATTTTGTCTATGTTTGTTTTAATGGCTAGAAGGTTACTAAACTATTTTGTTTTGTTTTTATTTCCATCAAAATCCATTATGGAATTTTCAAGTTAGTCTGTTCTTGTTATGCTTTGAAAATGAACAAAAAAGAAGTGCTCCTAGCAAGGATTTGATCATGATACGCTTTCTACTATTGATTATTTTTTATTCTTCATTTGCACTGTTTGGAAATGATGAAATTGTGTATTTAGAAGGAAGGAAATTGCTTGAATGTTCTAATCTTTACTTAACTACCCCTATTTTGTGAAAATGCATAATGGATGTTTGTTGTAATGAGAAAATGTATAATTTGTATTATAAATTATGAATGACTGTATAAGCTTCTGACAAGATTCTTAACAAAAAAATGGATTTGACTTGTCCCTATAAAAAAAAAATGGAATCCGTTTCCTAGTAAAAAAAAAAATGAAAACTACTGACAAGATTCATAAAAAAACAATTGGATTTGACTTATCCATGTAAAAAGAAAAGGAATCCGTTTCTAAGTAAAAAAAAAAAAATTGAAAGCTATTGACAAGCTTCTGACAATTTTTTAGCTTTGCATTTTGCAAGGTCAGCAACAAAATATAAAAGCTTAGATTTGACAAGTCCATGACGAAAAGCTATTTATAAACTTGGATTACTCCAATTTTTTATTTTACATTTCGGTGCATATGCAACGAAATGCAACAAAATTTACATTATAAAGAATTCTAACCGGTCATTGTTATCTTAGAGTGAGCGTTTACAAGCAAGAGCCAATTTTTTTTTTTGTTTTGCATTTCGCAAATTATCCAAAAGCTTCGTCTGAGCATTTACTATCCAAAAAATGTCGAAGAATAAAGAAAACACTCCTGGAAGCTCTTCCTCACCCTTTGCTTGGGCATTCCCGGAAAACATAAATGATAGCTCAAGTTCAGAGTCACCCAACAGCGACTGGGGAACATGGGATCCATATGATTTTGAGATGGACATGTACAACCCGCACATGCTTGACGAACGAGAAGATGATTTTCGGATGCTGAAAAAATCAGATCCATGTGAGTACTACTGCAGATTACGCTGTGAATGGGAGCATAGGTACCATGAGTCCAATAGGCTCATGAATGAGCTTGAGCAACTGGAGCACCCAAGCCACGTCGATTCTCTGTGTGGATGGAACGCAGGGATATGGTAGAATATGAGGTAGCTGTGAAACAAATTCGAAAGGATAATAATAGGATGTTGGTGAGACGTTGTAGGTACTATATCCTTAAGCTCGCTGAAGAACAAGCTGCAGCAACAAATCACACGCTAATAGAACATGAAAGAGCAAGTGTTTTAGCACACAAACTTTACAAATCGGATGGTGACATGCCTAACGAACGCCCTTAGACCAACTATGTGTTATGTGTTTTAATTTTTAATTATAATGTAATTTTATGTTCATTCAATAAAGTGCTGTGTAAGTTTTATCAAACAATAACTGTTAAATTAAAGACAAAATTAAACTCCACAATACAAACCGTTTATATTTTAAAATAAGGACGACAACATATTATTGAAGATTACATAAGATAACAAAGATTACATAAGATAACAACAACATAGAACTCATGAAAAAACTTAACAACAAACAAGCAACAACAACTACTGAGTACGATTGAGGCAACGATTCTTGTTATGACCGGTTTGCCTGTAAGTTCCGCACCTCCTAGCCATGCGAGCAGGAGCAATATCCATTTCATTCCTCCTTCTAGTTGTTCTCTGGGTCCAGAAGTTCGCTCGTATGCAGTGTTTGCAATTAAACGGAAGGGACTTGCAGGCCAATATGCCTTATCACCCAAGGGAGAAAACTTTCCACTGTATGTTTGCTTGTAATACCTACAACTGTAGTACTTGCTAACATAGTCCTTAGGCTGAATTTTACGGATCCGACAAAATTTAATTGCATGGGAACATGGCATGTGGTAGTTTTTCCACTTCCCACACGAATACTTTTTTCTATTGTCAAAGACTTTATGGACATTTCCGCCCTTACCTTCGCGTGCAAATGTTAGAATCTCGAAGACCCCAGTCACAGTGTTGTAGTTCATCACATCAGTGTGCATGGTGGCCCTATCCCAATATTTATGGAACTTCTCATCAACACCGAGCGGTCAAGTCTTCTTATTTACCATTAGCAAAGAAGCAAGGGCGCTTCTTTTAACAAAATGATCAACAAGATTTTTAAAGGTCAAGAGAACCATGGTAGTAACAGGCAATCCACGGACTTTCTTGAATAAACCGTTGTACGATTCAGAGACATTTGTCGTCATAGCCCTCCCCCCCCACACCTATAACCACCGTCCTTATACAATGTCCATTTTTCCTTCGGAAGCTCGCTTAACCACATATGCGCTACAGGTGACAAAATTTTGATTTGTTGCATCCTCATTTGGTATTTCTTCTTCTGGTGCTCTGTAGCAGCCAACCACATTAGCTTCTCAAGATCAGAGTTAAGCAACTTTTTATTAAAGTTGATTTTTAAATGTCGAACACAAAATCTATGATGTGTGGTGGATGGTTGTAACCATTCATGTGTTATTACACATTGCAAGATCCCTTGATGACGGTCATAAATTAGTCCAATTCCTTTTTTATCACAAACAACATGTCTCGAATAAACTGAGAAACCAAGTTCATGACTCATAGCTCTCACGTGCAACTATAGCATATGCAGGTGGAAAAAAATTTCCATTTGCATCAATGCCAACAACAATCAACAATTTCATCTCATACTTACCATAAACATGGGTGCCATCTATTGAGATGACTGGCCTGCAACTTTTGAATCTATCGATACTTGGTTTAAAGGCCCAGAAAAGATACTTGAAGATGTGTTCACCTTGCATTGTAGTTGACTCGCGTGTCCACTCAACAATAGTGCCCGGATTGAAATGTTCTAGGGTAGCCATGTATCGAGGCCATGCCCTAAAAGAACTTTCGAAATCACCATACACCATCTCAAAAGCCTTCTTATGCCCTTTTTGCGCTTTTCTATAATTAGGAGTATAGTGATGGATCCCTTTTATAGTTTCCTGAACAAACTTAATACTGATTTGTGCATTGGTCATAACAAATGGTATCAACGAAGTAGCAATCATGTTGCTATTCAAATTGAAATGATCCTCTGTATAATCATTCGTGTCACAATTGTGTAGCTCAATCACTTTTCCTGCTTTCCACATACCACTGCCGATCAACGAAAAACGGATCATCCAACTACAACCTTTCTCATGCCGCTTGCAAATAACCTTCCAAAATGTACCTTTGGCTTGATCCATTTTAAATTCTTTTTTGTGGGCTATATTATAGAGTCTCACTGCACCTTTCATTTGCTTCTTGCTGTGAAATATAACATACCTATTTGCATGTACAAGAAAAAATATCAACTCTTAATTACACTAATTAAAATCACAAAATTCAAAAATAATGTATTATTAATAAAATTAGTCACACCAAACTAGCCTGATTTGATAACTTTAGGATTACTGGAATTCCAAAGTGCAGCCCGAACAAACTCGTTATCTCTCATGTATGCAAAATCTTCCGGTTCTACTTCTTCTGTATTATCCAAATATGAGGATCACATTTGAATGATAATTAACACTAAAATCACTGGGGGCCGCAACACCTTCATCAGAATCGTCACCGTCGGTAGACGATTGATCATCGTCCGTCCTTTCATGATCTAATGGACTATCGCTATCCGACTCATTTATTATATCATTAGCTAAATCGTTATTGCTCACAATTTGTGTGAGCTGAGTCAATGTGGGGTTATCTTCAAAATCATTATGCCTATAAATAAGAAAAATTCATAGAATTTACAAGTCAAACACAATTATACGATCCATGAATAAAGTGAATAAAATATGATTATATTTACCTATCACTGTCCAATTCACTTGGACCTGGATGTGAAGGGTGCCGTACATTACAATTCAAATTATGCAACTGCGTAGTAGCATTACTTGGTCCACCCGTCTCACGATTCTGGCCACTCCAATCAAAGTTATGATAGTACGTTGAAGCCACACCATCATATTGTGTACCATAATTAGTTGTATCATTTGACTAACTACCAAATCTTACAATTGTTCGTTGTTGAACTACACCCCTTGGAAAATCAATATTCAAACTTGGGAAATAGGTAGTACCTCCAAAATCGAACTCATTGTCGATCAGTACTTTAACCTGCGTAGAGCGTTGAACTGTAGCATACATGTCAAGCGCCGCTATGCATATGTGATTTTTAAAAATCTCAGGACAACGAAGAAATGACGATAAAGATTCATCGTCCGTAATTGACATCTCACCATAAATTGGTGAACCATCAGCTGTAAATGAACTTGGACATCGTCCAGTTATAACCACCGAAAGTTCATGATCATTTACTAACATTTTACTCCTTAAGACGCGTTGCAGACGATCATATTTTAGGGAAATTGGAAACCTTTGCCTTATTTTAGGACCACAGCTGTATCTAACCGAACCTGCTTCATACACAACTTCACCATCCCAAAATAAATACACTTTAACATGAGTTTCCGTCATCTTTTATGAAATATATGAGAGAAAAAATAAAAGTTGAAGGATATGAAACAGATAATAGAAAAACATTATATGAAAGACATGAGATGGATAAAAGAAAATTGAAAGACGAAAGATATACCATAGGTAAAGATAGGACAATATTTACAAACGGAGAAAAGTAAAAAATTTCGCAAATTAAGTCACGAAATGTAAAAGATATTATTTTGACAACTATTCAATGCTCGCCTGAAACTGATTAAACCAACAGAAATGTACAAAAAAATAAAATTAAAACCACAGCGATGTGGAGAGCATGAAAACGGTAAAAAAAAAAGAAAAAAAAGAAGGGGTTTTTCGTTCATATTCCAGCGAAATGGAACAGAATAAATTTTGTCCCATTTCGTTGGTATATGAACGAAATACAAAAAAAAAAAAAATTTGTTACATTTCGTTAAAAGTGTAGCGAAATGCAACGATCAGTTAATTTTATTTTCCGCACCGGAATAGTATTTTTTTGGGTATTTCGTTGGATAACCCATGAAATACCCATTTTGGTATAAAAAAAAAAGCATCCTATTTTTGTCTATTAGATCCAAAAAGAAGCCATTTTGGTGCCGGACTCTAAGTTTTTTTTGATAATCCAAGAGGTCACGAAACATGGCATGACTCAAGCTGGTCCAAGTTTGCTGTAGAAGAACCTTGACCCAATCACCTTTTCTTCTTCTTTTTTTTTTTAATTGTTTTCTTAAAAATTAGAAAATGAAAGCTAATATATTTTCTTAATTAAGTAGTATTTTAGGATCTTTGAGAATTAAGTTCCAAATCTCCACATATGACTTTGTAATTAGTTTGAGTTTAATTAGCTTTTATTTGACCCTTATGCTCTAATGGTTTTGATGGATCATTCTGGGTTTAATTCGTCCAGTCAAGTCAACAAGTGAATTATCATCCAATTCATTTAAATTTTGATGGATTGAGCGAATTAATAAAAAATAGGTTGATTTAGTCACCTCTAAATTTAGCTGCTGGCAAGTCCTCCAACTTTTAAGTTTTAACTGATTAAGAAGATATAGAAGAACATGCACAAAAACATGTTTTTATAATCTTCAAAATGATCATATCTTTACAATGGGGTGGTCAGATGATCTTGAATAAGTTTAAAGAATGTACTATAAAACAAAACCCTCAAAGAGAATTACAACCTTACTATAAATTAACAAAAGAAAATTAAAGATGCATAACTGACAGAGGGCGGACGTAGTGTTTTAGTCATGTATACGGATTCATCTGAACTCAGTACGTTTAGCTCAAACACCATATATATGTTAAAAGATTAACTAAATAAGTACGAATAACATAATTCAAACCCAATAAATCGAATAAACTATAGAAGAATTCTGAACTTGAATTCATAATATTCAAATCATGAATGTGCTTCCGATAACTGGAGCTTTTTTAAAACAAAAATCCTATCAAATATTGTCACTAGCAATCAAGATCCTGAATTGCACTTATAGGCAAATTTAGAGACATAGTACAACTCAAATCTGCAGATTTCTTCCTTTTAAACACCCTAAACACTTTCACTTTCCCTCTTATTTTAGCCTGGCTAGTCACTGGTAAAATCCCAGTAGTATTAAGTCTTGAAGGCAATATAATATTAGCCATAACATAAAGTTTTTTCGTCGAACGACGTCGTGCTTCTCCTTCTGGAATAACAAATTGCCCAATAGTCTCACCCCCTGCAGAATTAATAGCACCTATAGTACTATCAAAATCGTAACGCCAAAAATTCCTATTTCTCATAAAAAGTTGCGCGGAAAAAATAATTCTGCCATCACCATCGTTCGATATTCTGATGTTTTCGAGCCTTAATTTAGGCGATTTAAATCGAACAAATATGAAAGAAAATACAAGAATAATCCCAGTGAGGAAAATTGTGAAGAGAACAATACTTCTGATTCTGTTTTTCCTTCTGAGATTATTTGAATATTGGAAATTATTGGTAGCTGATTCTGCATCACTTCTTGGCATAATACTTGATGGTGCTAGTGGATATGATTGTGGGTATTTTTCATCCGTTGCCATTGTTACAAATTACAATTGAGAAATTTTGGTCAGAAATTTTGTGTGTTGTGAATTGAAGTTATAAGGGATTATATATTTATATACTATGTTTGGATGGAGACACTTTCGTGGAAAATGCTAACAGCCACATATATACGTTTAAGTCTTTGTTTCTAAGTTTTCTTAATTTTCTATGGCTAGACGTGTTGATTTGGAAAAATAGACTTCTAAAGAGCCTCTTAGACTTCAACGATATTGTAATTTTCATTTGACATGGATAATTTCAGCGTAGATAAATATTTTTGGCTTATCCACTCGTTTGATAAATACTCAAAGTAATCAAAATAAACCAAACTTATGACTTTTCGGCTTATAAACTACTTTTGAGTTTGAGCACAAATATCACCATTTTATCCTTGATATATTTTCTCTAATTCTCAAAGTTCTTTCCCAAAACAAAACTGCTAATTTCCTCTCCATTTGCATCCGTCGTTCCTCCTTTTCCTTACAAAGATAATTTTAAGTTAATAAAAGAAAATTGTAAAAAGTTCAGGATATATAATCATTTACCAAAAAGATAAATTATCAACATTTTTTAGTAAACATTAATGCATGCAACAAGTGCATTAAGTACTCTAATTGTGCCAACTTTACCCTCACACCTGATAAATGACATGCATCGTCATTTTATATAGTTCTCAATTTTATATTTTGGATATAATAAAATAGAAAAGTTGCACAACGTTCTACTTGTCACAAAGCATTGACCAGTATTTAATTAAAGCTAATTAACAAAGTTGAAAGCTCCTCATAACTAATTTCAACATTTATATATGTTGGATAGCACGTAGTAGACTGTTGGAAGTTTTCACAACGTAATGTTTAATTTCTCTTTTCTCTTGATTAAAATTTACGTCGACCTGCATCTCAGAAGAGAGTATATAAATATGAGTTTCATAATGAAACTATAGACTTGACCTCCACCTTAATTTTCTTTTCCACTCGCTTCCAATATTAGTTGCACAAAATATCATTTGCTTCAAAACTTTCAATTTTCTCCGTAACTAGTTGTGTTGATTGTTTAAAAGAAACTAATAGCAGGCCTAACTAGCTAGAGAGGCAATATAAGCTGATGAGTATGTTATCATTTGACATCCGATTATAGTCCTAGTTGGAGTTTCACTCAAAATAGTGTCACCCAACTAAATAGTTATTTATTTATTTGGGTATAAATCTCTATTATATTGGGGGATAGGGGGCGGTGAGAAATGAACAGAGACGACTTATTGTGTGGATTATAACTCTCAAATGGTACCACTAGACTAAGCCTTGGTAATAACTGAAGAGATTTAGGTGTGCTTAGTCGATGTTAAGGTTTGAAAAGTATAAATAGTACGGAACTAATTCCTAGAAGAAACATGATAGACCTAATTGCATTGTTACTCCCTCCGTTCACTTTTACTTGTCACTTTCGCTTATCGAGAGTCAGACCAACAATTTAAGATATACCTTTTCATCATATTAATATGAAAAAAATTGAAAGAAAAATATGTAAAGAATTTTAACTTATAGCATTTTTTGTATAGTTTTTGAGCATCTAAAATTTAATTTTAAAAAATTTAGTTTAATTTAACTTTAAGGATTAGTCAAATTCACTCTAAAAAAGGAAACGTGACAAATAAAAATGAACAGACGAAGTAATTATCTTCATTGCAAGACGAACACTGGATAATTACCGAAGATGACCGGGTCATTCGCACAATGTCCATTTCAGGGGTGGTTTTTTCCCCTCAAATAGCTAGTCTTTAATTTTTGCTTTTCGGCACTTTAAGTAATAAAAAAGTGATCGAAAATATTCCTCACATTCACCCATCAGAGCAAAAAAAAATTACAAGACAATATTTTCATAAAAACTATGCACATTCAGACAAAATTATGCCTTAAGGCGTAGGTCTGTAGTATGCCTTTTCCGGCATAGTTTTGTAGTATAACTTAATTTCTACAAAACTATACCGGACAATGCATAGTTCTATGAAACTACATGGAAAGTATGCGTTGTCCGGCATAGTTCGGTAGAAATTAAGTTATATAGGAACTATGCCTTGTTTGACATAGTTTTGTATAAATTAAGTTTTCCTACATAACTATGCCTTAAGATATACAAGTTTCTACATAGAAACTTTGCCTTGTTCGGCATAGTCCTGCAGGATACTACAGAACTATGCCTTAAGGCATAACTTTGCCTCGAATAGGCATAATTTCTAAGAAAACCTTATCTTGGGATTTCTTTTTCTTGAACTCTGCTAGGGTTCGAACCCAGAATCTCTGATTTCATAGACCAACGAATAAGGATAATTTGGTCCATAAATTTTCATTAAATAAGATGTAGGGGGAAATTAAAGACCAGCAATTTGAGGGCAAAATTAAAGACCAATCTATATGAAGGACAAGCCGCGCAATTATTTTGAAGATGTCCACCTAATGCCCCACCCAACGAAACTTGTAGATCTAAATGGGCTTCAAATTTCATTTTTTTGCGCGGATTGTCCTTCTTTTGGGGTGGTCTTTAATTTTTGTCTTTCGCCTAATACCCCGAGGTTCTGGGTTCGAACCCCAGCTCAGTAAAAAGAAGAAGAAATTTCGCAAGGTAGAGTTTTGGATTCGCAAGGCAGAATTTTGCCTTCAAAACTCTACCTTAAGGTAGAGTTTGAAACTCTGCTTGAAGCATGCAAAATTTTGTCGTGCGATTTTTTTTTAAAATTTTTGACTGAGAGAGGGTTCGAACCTGAAACCAAGAGATTTTTAGCGAAGGCCAAAAATTAAAGACCACCCCCAGCGAAGGACAATCCTGCAAATTCCCTTCAAATTTCTCTGCCTAGGAATATTAGGCTTATATATATTCTGTGACTAATTTAAAGCCCTTTCATCTGAAGGCTGAAGCCCATAGACTAACATGAAGAAGCCTGGCTCCAAAGTGGGTTGAAAGCTTTCTCTGTGACAAATGTACTTTTCTACTAAACAATATGACAAAAGTTGTTTGCTTTACCATTTGAGCAATTAATTCTATTTATTATGAGTGATTATCTTTAACTATATTTAAACTCATCTGATGGCTGATGGTGTAAATATTTGGCATTATCTTTGTTAGAAGTTAAACCAAAAAAAGTAAGACGTCGTGCACTAAGAGCTTAAAAGATATTTGCTTAATCATGTCACTTATATGGTATGATAAACAATAATCGGTAACTTAATAAACTAACTTGCTATACAGTACCATGATGGCTAAATTTAATTTAAAAAAAAAAACCTTGCTATACATTAACATAACAACTACTTCCTCTGTTCCAAAAAAATTATCCTCCTTTTCTTTTTAGTTTGTCTCAAAAAGATTGTTCCCTTTCTATATTTAGAAACAATTTAATTTTATGAGATAATTTACAGTCACACAAATATCTAAAGCTTGTTTTGAACTACACATTTCAAAAGTCTTCTTTTATTTCTTAAACTTTGTGTCAAGTCAAAAGAGGACAATCTTTTTGGTACGGAGGGATTACGTCTCAACCATACAAAAATTGGAATTAACGGGAATCGACCATATGTTGCTCCATTAAACCTGCTATACATTAATCTTGTAGAAAACGTTCATTGTTGTTGTATGTAACTTAAATTCTTATGCAAATAGGAATATCAAACAAGACATTCCTTTCTGTTTTCATGATCAGTCCAAGAACATTAAGAGAAATCACCCATCTCTCCTTTTCGTTTCTTGTACATGATACTTTTTTCAATCCAAAATCCGTTTACTTTTGAGAGGACATCAACAAAAAATTAAAAGAAATCTAATGAGATTGATTAAATTTTCCCAATGATATTACCTTTTATCCAGATTGAAGAGCTGTGACAGAAAAACTTTACTAACAAGAATTGCATATACACGTATCTTCTATAAGTAGTATATTGAAATACCCCAATAAATACCCAAAAAGCAATAGAAAAAGAAGAAGAACCAGAAAAAGCAGCGCTACATGGACATCTTCTGGAAGGATTCCCTTGGCCCACCTCAAAATTATAAGTTCCACCAACAAAGCTATCAGTCCCCCACTACTCCTACTACTATTATCTTCTTCTTTCAAAATTGTATTTTTTTTCTCCCCTATCCAAGCCATATTTGTCTATCCTTTCATGCTTGCCATTTTCAGTGTTTCTTTATCAAGCAAGTCAACTTCTTATTAGCTGTTTCCCAATATTCTCATTCTTTCATGTGTTGACCATTCACTTGTCATCCTTTTTTTTTGTCTCCCACAGTATTTTGACATTCTAAGCCATCTGACCAAACAGAGTCTCCCTTTTGGAGTTCTGATTTTTGGTATATGTCAACAGATGACTGAATAAAACCTATACACATATCATATTAGTATGTATTTTCTCTTGAAATACTCTTCCTCCTATTATGTACAATTTGTCTCTGACTTATTGCTTAGTAATGTTATGTCTTCAGTAGAATCAGCAGATCATGTACCGAAGATGGATGTAGTAAATACTGGTTTACCAATGTGGTTGCAGCTGATGCAAAAATTGTTCTTCTCCATGGCCCCCTTCTAAAAATGTTCTTTGTGAAACTCGAACTTTGTTGTACCCTTTTGATTATACTCATTGCAGAGTTTGTTGAGTTCCTTCGCTAATATGGGTGCACCACAGTAGAAAACCCCTGCTCCAGAATAAAAAAATTGCAGTTAACTCTCTGTAAAATAAAAGACAATATTTCATGATTGATAGATCAAACGATAACCATACCTATTCTTGCATTTGCATGCTTGGTTAAGGTCTTGGAAAATACTTTCTTCCAATTTGGCCTAGCAAAATGTGTCCTAACCTGTTGATACGAATAAATCAGTGTGCAATTCAACTAGCTGAAACGACCATTAGGCAATGATCAGTTGTTCCATCTCTAATTATATCCTAATTTTGTGCTACTGGGTAAGTTCTAATGGAAAGATCTTATTGCCTTAAAACTGAAGTGGTTGAATGACCAGATATAATTCCAAGAAACGAAGAGGCTTACCCTGGTGCCCGATACTATATCAACTCCATTCTTAGCATGGTTAAGCGCCTGGACCATGGTAATGAGAGCTGAGCGTGCATCCCCTTCCTCATAAACACTCGTCAAGTAGTTATGCATCTCGATGACCCCCTGAAATATCATGGGGAATATCGATAAGTATTGAGGTAGGCAGAAAATAAGTTGGAATTCCGGACATTTTGCATTACCCTTTGATCAAGTTCAGCCACTTCGTTCATAACACCTTTGAACCAATCAAATGATCCTTGTTCCCGGGTCACCCAATAAAAATATGCATTTGTGGTCCTTAGAGTACTCTTTCTCTTTTTTGGAGAAATCTTGTTGAGAGCTGGTTGTTCACTTGTTGCAGTGCTCATTTCTGAGTTCCCACTAAAATCTGATACTAAATCCTGAGAGCAGAAAAATGAACATTAGACCTCCTGTTCATCACGCTAACCCGAGAAGACAGCAAAAAGAAGAATAGGACTGAAAATGCAATGCGACATGATAAATGAAAATTGCACTACTTGAGCAGCATTATATTAAATGTAACACCAAGAAATTTTAGATACTCACTGCTTGCTCCTCCATTTGGATGATGTTTTTGAGCAAGTCTTTAAGGATGCTTATAAATGGTGTTGCTCCAATGCCAAGTCCAACAAGCAGTAAGACATCATACTTCCTGTAATCTTGTGCTGGAGCTCCATAAGGCCCATCTATTAATAGCTTTGGCAAACTGAGATTTAGAAGCAACTTTGTGCATCAATAATAATAATACCTCCAAGAATACTCATAGACTTACCACAAAGCGTTTCTTTCTTAAATATACCCAAAAACTAATATCCATTTAAGTTTGAGTCCTTGTAGAATTATACCTTGTTTTGGTGTTTTCATCAGCTCTGAGCAGGCCACTCTTTCCCGCCTCTGCCGGCTCGCAAGCCTCAGAAAACACCCGCTTGAGTTCTTGAGTCCAGTCACCAAGTTGTCGGATGTGAATGCTTAAGTAGTCATCCCCAGGAGCTGAAGTAATGGAAAATGGGTGCCTGGATATTCAGCATGTAGAATCTCAGCAGATAAGCATACTAAGTGTCATCAATTGTTTAAGACAAGATTGAAGATGATTTAGATTTGCATCCCCCTTCCCCTCCCTCCCTTTCTGAACAGTTCACATATTTATCACCATCCTACGCTTTCATCAAACCGCTAGTTTCACTACTCAAGAGAGACAACAAAAGTAAGCTAATGACTCTGAATTGGTGCAAATGAGAAACTCTGGTGGTCATGTAATCTAGTAAAACTGTAACTTTGTTCTGCAGGGTAATGAATCTCATTAAAATCAAAAATGCTTCGAGTCGCTTACCACTCGAATGGAGAAACAGCTGGACACTGGACAAACATATATTGTCCACTCTTGTATCGAAATTGCGGAGGCTTAGACATTTGCAGAGTAAGGACATTTCCAGGATATATTGCTACCTGAAAGAAATTGTTAAAGTTTAAACATAAGAGAATAGTATGGGAGAACAAAACGTTTGATTCAGCATTTGCATTAAGGGGAATTCTATTCGTGAAATTTCGCGAAAATAGCATCAGTCTACTATCTATGATTTGAAGTATGTTGAATTTAGCTACTAAATGTTTTCTAGTTTACACTTTCTTATTTATAACTCTGGTTGTGTTACGTGTGAGCTCGCGCATGTGGCCGGTTTCATGTCCAGATAAAGGAGTAGAGGTGCAGTAAGATGACATTCAGCATGATATTAGTCAGAGTAATTCATGATGAATCTGCATCCTCCAAACTAGCTCAGGTTTGAGGTGTAGTTGTTGTTATTGTTGTTTATTCTTTTTTCCATTTTTGAATGTGTAATTGATTTTCACCATGTGGATTGACTAATGATGTCCAGCATTGAAAACTGACCATATAAAGAACATCCTGATTCCTGCAACCTAGTGCAAGTTATACAAAATGCCAATTTCAGAAGCTTACTTTTAGAAGCTGGACAGGGTACAAGCCTGACCGGAGGAATCTAAGAGTTCTTTCCCCTGCATAGAGAAGTACAGGAACTGCTAGATACATCCATGTCTGGAAACAAATACCATGTTAATAGCATGAAAACAATAGAATGAGAGCCATTTTATTGAAAAAAAGAGCGAAAGAAATCAGAAACCATACCGTCTTAGCGTACCATTTATGCACAAGGAAGAGGAATGTGCCATGGATGATCAGTAGAATATAGACAATGACAAGAAGGTGGTGCGAATACCAGAATGCATTGAAGCCAGTAAGTCTATCAAAAGGTTTGGGTAACTTAATCAGGCTCCGCCTAAACCATCGTGTTGCAAGAGTGAAAGCAATGGCCATGAGGATTACCATTATTATGCCGGTAACACCCTCAACTCCTTTAACAAGATCTATGTACCGAGGCTTTCTTGGGCCAAAATCATTCACCAAATAGCTCTGATAATCTGTACTATTTGCATGTATAAGCCTTGGGAAATCGCATGCAAGGTGGTTACCGCCATGGAGTATCACACCAATAACAATGGCTGCAGCGACAGTCTGCCCACACCAAGTTAGAATATTAGAGTAAATATAAACTTCACCTTTTGCAACTTAAAGATAAATTAACCCTTCATTAAGACATTTTACTATTGTGCCACGTTTGCATTAACTATAAGGGAAGTCAAGCACTACTACTATACTTTGTCCTAGTAGTCCAAACTCTCTCATTCTTTCTGGAAAAAATGTAGGGACTATCACTTATGCGCGCGGTACACATATTTTGTGATTATTATCATTCTTACATGTATAATTAGGCAAATTCTAAGAGAGTAACATAGATATGTTCCATTTTTTGTACTGTCAAAGTATAGAGTTACTTCTGCTCTTCTGCACAGGACCAACCACTTACTAGATAGACACAGTGAAGGCTGTGAGATGATAATGGTGAATGTACCAACAATTTGTCACATTCTTTTGTTAGTTTATTGTTTATCCAGTGAAGCAGTAATGCAGTGCAAGAAATTTTTGATGAACTGTGTTTAGTCCCTACAACATTAAGTTATATTTATATCAGACTTCAATCCTTGCCAAGAAAAGAAAAGCAAACTTTGAGAGAAAGAAGTCAATCTTTGCTGCTTCAACAGCACATCAACGTCAATATTTCAGTTTATATTTTCCTGCTTAGGACACGCCGTCGTTACCATTCCGCGTATATTGGCATACTAAAAAATTAGTAACATATTTAATTTGGTTTTAAAAAATGTTAAGATTGATCAACTTATGACACAATAATCTTCCTAACGCCATTTACATGGTTCTGGTTAGATGCAAATTCAGCATATATGTGGATTGGTGCACATGCATTTATATATACGATTTATAAAAAAATATCAGTAATACATATGTATATTAGAAGGTACACCGACTCACTGATGAGTTGATTTTGTAGTATATTACATATGCTATTTAGTTATATGACCCGTTTCACAGTAACATAACACAGGTACATAACAGAGGAGACCTTTATAGGGTCATTTCTCTTATTTAAACGGTAAGTGGACGTCAAATTTTAAGTGAACATAAGAGATCATTTCCTTGCATTCCCCCCCCCCCCCCCCCCCCCCCCCTTTTCTAACATATGGAAACAAGAAAATGACAAGGGGCAGCATACCTTGTGAAAGTTGATATTGTCATCAAAGGGTACAAAAGAGCTCAACTTGGTGGACCTGAGGCATGTAATGGTGTTTCTGCATACTGGTAATAATATAAGAGCCATGTTGAACTTAAGAGTCTCAGCAGCACCTTTAGCTGTGAGAAGGCAATAACCCATGACATGGAATGCACTCTTGTTTTTGTACTGATAGAACTTCCAAAGAAAAAGCCCAATCATTATCAAAATCCACAAGACCAGAACCCAAATTCTCTTCCAGTTTTCTTGCAATGAATATATAAGTTTACTGCTCATTCTCCTTATTGGGCTTCTATTCCTTAACCCATGCAGATTTTGGCTCAAAGCTTGGCTTGTGTAACTTAGTGCTTGACTGTAGTTGAGGTAAGTGTCCTTTTGGAGGAGAAGTGTTTCCAGCTGCCATAGCTGCATTATCATCATGATAAAACAGAACATGCAAGGAACATGATCAGCAAGTTATGTCATGGCATCATGCTCAATAACTTAGGGAAAATGTTACAAAATGCTTATTCATCCATAAAAGAGTTTGAATTAAAAAAAATTACACTATTACTGTAATTTATCTTATTACAAGTTATCTAACTTATTTTATAATTATTGTCTATTCCACTAATTACAACAACATACCTAATGAAATCACACAAAGTGGGGTCTGATAGTGTCCGAACCAACTTGTTCGGACCTCAAACATTTGTTGCTACCTTACACGAGCATAATAATTGGGTAGCTATACGGGGCACTTTGCACGGTTGCTCTTATTCAGGGGCGCGGGGGAGGGGGGTGGATTGGTCTTTAATTTTTGTCCTTCGCTTAATATCCCAAAGTTCTAGGTTCGATTCCTGGCTCAGTAAAAAAAATAAAAACTGCAAGACAGAATTTCGTAGCAAAATTAAGCCTATTCGAGCAAAATTTAGTTCTTACAGCAAACTTTTGCCCAAAATTAAGCCTTAAAGCAAACCTCCACCTTAAGGCCTAACTTTGCCCAAAATTAGGCCTTAAGGCAAACCTATGTCTTAAGGCCTAACTTTTGCCCGAATAGGTCTAATTTTGCGCAAATATTAGGTCTTAAGGTAGAGGTTTCACAAAAGTCTTGTCTTGCAATTTTTTTTTTTTTAACTGAGCGGGGGGTTCGAACCAGAACCTCGAGATATTTTTGATCACTTTTTTAAACGAAGGGAAAAAATTAAATACCAGCGCCTTTGAAGGGAATCCACGCAAAAAAAATGAGCTATGTATGTGCTAATACTTCCACATATTGCATTGCTTTAATCCACGGAGAATAGCATTACCTAATATTTTTTGTTCCACTTAATTACATAAGTGAACCAATAATATATTCCTACAATTATTTTGCTATACAAGTAGAAAAATTAAGCTCTTGTTACATTGCGTTGGCGAAATACATCTGCTTGTTGTACACGTGTTTGAGTGCTCAAAACGCGCATTAGATGACAAAGGGGAAGGTCCACATGGGATGTCAGGACTGCCAAAAATGGTTCTAATGATGGAACCAAAGACTTTCTAATGATAACCAGGAACTACTGCAACTACGTTCTTGGGACTTTTATATGGACTTAAAATTCAAGTTCATTGTAGATAATTTCCTCGGGTAAATACCAATTTAGTAGAAAATTACTTTCAATTTAAATTTGAAAAAAGGAAACCTATGTAATAAAGAGAGAAAAAGTAGCTTCATTATTGAAAATACTACCTGTTCCAATTTAAGAGATGTTTATTCCAATTGGCCAATTGTGACTAATACTTCACTTGACATTTTCAAAGTTTTGACGATGTTAGTGGGCATGTTTAGGTTACTAAATCTATTTAAGAGATAGAAATTACAATTTAAAATGAATAGGTTAAGTTCTGCTTTCAATAAACTAAAGAGTCCACAACTAATTTGAAAATGATGATGAATTTCTTCCAAGAAAATTATAAATATTCAATGCGACAATCGTATTGCGTAAACTTAATTAGTTACTAGTGACCTTTCACCTCAACTACTTTTTCATATTAAAAGTAATCTTAAAGATACATAAAACATAAAAGTTCTTGCACTATGTCTTACTCTCGGTAAATCGCTGAATTTACAAGCTAAAGTGAGAAAAGTATATAAAAGAAGTGCACGCAATTCTCAGTAATTCCACTCTTTGATGAGTCTCACAAAGCAACCTTATTTAATTATTTATGTTTTTTTTTAATAATTATAGTGTTCGAATCAGCTAATACACACTTCAACTAATTTTATCGGGCAGATGAAAAGAAAGCAGCTAATTTTTTTTTGCCTCCAATAAAAGTTGAATCTGAAATTATATAATTGTCAATTCACTTCATTAATCACTGAGTAGAGCCTTGGTTACAAATTAGAATAGTAATCTTATTATGCAGAGCCACCACTAAATTGACATGTTTGCTAGTGAATATTTAAATACATTTGATCTTCCAAGCCATGCTAATTGGTCTGGTTTCTTCGTTACAAATGACAAGTGGTAAAAATTAAACTCGAAGTTTTTCACCAAGGATGGGACAGCATTTTTTTCAGTTCCTAAAATATTTTAAACCAATCTTGACTGCTTACGGTAAGCTCAACCAACCAAAATTAGGTAGCGTATTTCTTTGAAGTTTGAATAGATCACCTCCATATCACTTTAGTTACCTAATTCTTTTCATATTTCATTCACCTTCACTTGTTTTTTTTTTTTTTTTTTTTTTCTCTTCATTTATTTCCTGACCTAGCAGAAAATAGGAAAGAGAAGAAGAGAGGAACTGTTGAACGACCAAAATCTGACCGTGCTCTAGAAAATTAAGTACCCAGTTAAAACCCCAGAATAAAATAGTACCTACTAGTATGGAAAAATAAAAATTGTTGAACAACACGGTATCACTCCTTTTGTCGTCTAACAACTTGGCCTTTAAAAATCCTTTAAGTCTAATGCAATAAATTAGTTGCAACCATTTTGCATAAGTCAATAACCAATTAACTGATAGTAATTTACTTATATGAAGAGTTAGTCATAATAAGACGAATTATCGTGCAAGCAACAGAAATAAAAAAAATTGTGTTACTTTGTTGCAGTCCCTTAAGAGGGGGAAAAAAATAGGGTACTACATACCTCAATGTAGCCGAGTCTTTCAGGATCTAATTCTTCCATGATCAAAGCTGCATACTCCTCTGCTTGTTCTTTTAATCTTGATAACTTGTTTGCAGAGGCACTTAGCATGATGATCTACATAGATCACATAGTATAATAAGAGGTTATATATTTTCTGTAATTTGTCGTTTTCAATAGAAAAGTAAAGTTTAATTTAGCCTTGTTGGTATCCGTAGCGTAAACATTCTATGAATTTGCAAATTCGAAATTCATTCATGACAATTTTTTCCAATAACTTACGCCAAGAATTATGGTAAAACATATCTAAGATTCTTTTAGTTTTATTTAGACGTCTTGGGTGTGAGCCCTGAATCCGTTTAACTGAGTCTTACATGACATGAATAGAAATTAGTCGGGATGAGTACTAAACATCATCGGGAAACAAAAAAAAAAGGCATTAAAGTAATGTCTAGGAGGCAAAATTGTGCTAGCTCCAATAAAGTTTTATCTCCTCAGACTATCAACTATGCCGATTGAAATTTAGATAGGAGAGTTGACTTGGAAGGGAAAAAAATAGATTGCCAAATAATATTGTAAGAATTTATATCACAAAGCAATAATAATTTTAAGAAATTAGAGGGTTGTAGCAGGCATGTGCAATTCTAACTTTGTCCAACACCACATAAATATCAAAATCTAATTTCATCAAATGTCTTTCCTTTAATTTTTCAGGAACCAAAAGAAATTTAAAAGGAAAAAAGGAAGAATAAATAATTTTAGAAACACAAGGTATTTAAATTAGAAAAAGCTTCGACAAGATACAAATAATATATGTGAACTTGACAAAAACGCCCCCACCAACTCCCATGAAAATGATGTTTTAAGTTAGTGAAAAGATAAAACAAAAATGTTGGGACTATTTGCACATTGAGCTTATATACATTAAAGTTCCACTATTTGGGCCAGACAAAAAAGTTTCTACAGAACATGGGTAGCGTCAGAAAGCAAGACTACAGAGATTATGCAATGAATTATTTTTTTAAAAAAAAACATTATAAGTATTTTTGGAGTCGTTGATTCTTGAAATTTTCTTATCTGGCCACCTAATCATCACGCCGAACACATTATTTTATCCCATCAGAAGAGATAAAAACAAGGAAAAATAAGGTCACAAAGCTTAATCCTAACCACTTCGTAGTATCGTTTTTAGAATGCATGTGTTTGTATATGCACAATGAATTGTTTATTTAAGTCATTAAGCATTCTTTAAGGCAAAGTCAGCGAGACATTTTAATGAAACCACAACCTGACAGACTGTTCTCCTATGAAATTATTTTTAAAGGCTAAATTAATTAAACTTTATTTTTTTGAAACTCTCTTTCTTAAAGAAAATAGTAACTATTTAATGAGTCATAAAATTTCTTTAACCATTAAAAAAATTAACACTGAAATTTAGATAAATTGATTCTCGTAATCTGAACTCAATTATTCTTTTTGGCACAAAAGTAGTATAAAAGGTGTCTGTATTTAGCTTTTATACGTAATTCTGTAATAAAAAGTTAAGAAATTAATATGCATTCTTTTTTAAAATATTACTAGTATATTCCTCGAAGCTCATTATACTTTATTAGGATTTGGAAAATGATTTGAAATAGTAATTAATTGGTGTATTATTTTATTGAATTTGGAAAATGATTTGAAATAGTAATTAATGCTAAGGGTAAAATAGAAAAAATAAATTATTTTTCTCTTAATATGCGAAAGTGGACAGGTAAAAGTGAAAATCTATTTTTGAAATAGTGGACAGATAAAAGTGAACTGAGAGAGTACTAAATTACCTTATTAATTACTATACTTTGTTTTAACAATCTAAGTTTGACTACTCTTAATTTACTAAAATAGACAAATAAGAAAGAAAATCTATTTTTAATAGAAGGGTCAAAGTAAAATGGAACGAATGAAGTAATATGTTTACCTCTTTTACTTCCTCTTCAGTAATTCGACCATCTTCATTCTTGTCCACCCTGTGCAACAAATGAAAACCACAAAGATTGTTACGTGCTGTAAAATCAAAGTATTACTATTAGCACTTTGCAGAAGTTATGAGTATATTTTAATTATTCTGCAAGATAATGACGTGCCACTTAAATATTTCGAATATTTCTTTGTCAGTTGTCATGCAGTAGTGGAAGAGTGTTCCACATGGAAAGCAAACAGTAAATTTCTCTATCCACGATTATTTGTTTACTAGAAACTACTTATCTCTAATTTTACTTATGATGATTAATTCTTATTTTACTACTATTAAATAATCAAAGTTAATGGTGCGTACATGTCGAAGAAGATTTGAAGCCGTGAATCGAAACTCTGATCGGTGATTTGAGACCAGTATTCGTACAGTTCTTCCTTGCTAATTTTATCAACCTTCAATCTTCTTCTTCTACTCAAAGCATCAAACAATTCCATTGCAAATTCCTTCGAATCCTTCATACCTTCAATCAAATAATTAACCAAAATTAGTGTATGTAATCAATAATTCAACAAGATAATGGTAAAAAAACACATGAACTATCGCTTTTTTCGCAAGTTTCGCACCACAACTATCAGTTGTTCCTGTTGTACTTGAACTATCTATGTATTAAAACACGCTTAATTGAGTAGATTCTGATAGGAAAAGAAACCGCTAACAGTCCGACATAATTAGCTTTAAATGCGTTTTAATAACGCATTTAAATACATAAATGGTTATAGTTTTGGTGGGAAAAAAACAATTGAAAGTCTCAAATATGTTTTTTATCATTAACTCTACTGACCTATGCATTGTGCGAAATCGGAGCGATAAAGGTTTCCGTCTTTAGCGAGCTTAGCGAAATTGTTCTCAACTTCACTCCATCCATTAGTTTTATTATTACTAATGAACTTGAGTCCACGAAGAGCTTTTTGGGCGCTAGAACGAGTACGATCAAGCTGAGCGCGCTGCCTGCGCAATGCTCGAGCCGCTAAAGCCGAATCTACACCGTTTCCGGCTCCGAAAAACGACGTCGGCGAAAAAGCACGAGACGCATGTCCATGACTCCATGAAAATCTGCGTAACTCCGCTTTTAACTCTTGCGAAAACTGCCTCGCTTTCGCTACAGCTTCAGCTTTCAATTCCTGTGAAAACTGACGGAATTTATACGATGTGCTCCGGCGCATCGTCGGCGATCGAGCTTCCGATGTCGATGCCGCTGATGCAGCCGGAGTTTCAATCGACATTCCACCGGCAGTACTAGTAGGATCAGGACTGTCAATGTTGATAACAGTAGCTGGTTCAACGCTTCGTAGAATAATTGTATCGTCATCTTGAAGATCAAGTATGACTTCAACAAACTCCTCACCGGAATTGTCCCCGGAATCTATTCCCGGTGATGATTCACCACTAAAATCCTTGCCGGAAGATACTGTATCCGATGTCCACCGGCGTTCATGCCCAGGTAACCCCCTCATTTGACCCAAAATCACAATACTGAAACAAATAAATAAATATATATGTAGAAAATATATTTAAAAAATGGAAAATGCTGTTTTGTGGGTGTGAGTGGTGAGAAAGATGATGAATATTATATAGCTAAGAAATGCAGAGAATAAAGCAGAAAGGAGAAAGAGACAATGAAGTTTTCTGCAGAAGACTGAAAGTTTTGGCTGTCTCCTTTTGGTTATTTTATATGCTCTCTGTATAGTCTATAGTTTTATTTTTGCTATACAGAGAGAAATAGAGAGAGATGGATTTGGCTTTGTCAGAAGGGTTTTTTAGAGCTTTCTTAAAAATGGTGAGGGTCCGTATTCTGAATTTTGATAGAATAGGTAGCGTTTATATGAATAAATAAATAAGTAGGAACCATGCATTTCAAATTATTTTTTCTATTGTGGGTTTGCTTGTTGCAGTGACGCGTATACAGTGAATAGATGTTTGTATAGTGTAATAAAAGTGGCATCCGTTAGGGTCCTCTAATTTACAGTCAAACTTATGTCATAAATCATACTAATACAGTGATTAATTGTTACAACTTTACGAGGTTAGTAGTAACAGATTCAATGGGATGAGTAATAAGATTATATAAATTATAATACTACAAGAATAGTAGTAATAATTAAGTTTCAATCTCAATCTAATCATGGGCAGTTAAATGAATTATGAGAAACTATATTATTTTTCGGTCATATCTTTAAAAAATAATTATTGTTCAAGAGTCTGAATGAAATTTTAGGACGTTATCTTAAATTTCATTTGTGAAATTTGAAATGTCTCCATAACAATAACTATTTTTCACTTACAAGAGCTGAAAAGTTCCTACTTATTAAACTTCCCAATCTATATTGCATAAGAGTAATTAGGAGATAAGTTGAGCGAGAAAATGACTATTTGATCTGTCCAAGTTTAATCGAGGTATATTATACTTAACTCGTTTATGTATTTGACCTAACGGGTTAAATTCAAAATGACTAATCAAATTATTGGGTTAAATGAGTCAATAGTAGAACCCAATGGGCCAAAAAGGCAGTCCAAACATACAAACACAAGATTGTTGCTTGCAAATGGTCCTAAGTCGACTATTAAATTTTGGTGGTCGATCGAAAGAGGACCGCTTTATTATTACTCCCGCTGTCCTAATTTACATAGCACAGTTAGAAATTTGAGATTCAAATTTCTGAATGTTAAATTTAAATTCGGCCACAGAACCTTTAAGTTTTTTGAAATAAAATTTATATATTTGAAAACTACGTAAAAAATATTATAAATCATAATAATTAATAATTTAGAATATTATATAAGGAATACCGATAAACAAAAAACTTAATTGACTTTCAAAATTTCAGTTGTGCCACATAAATTGTGACAGAAGGGAGTACTGTTAGTAGAACTTGACAGAAGACTTTCAAAGAAGTCTGAACCAAATCGAAACTACTAGCACAATAAAATGAAATTATCTCAAAGGTGGAAAGCTCTAATACGTGCCGGCCAACTTTTCTTGGACTGAAAGAAACTATGAGCCCGTTTGGATTGGCTTATAAGCTGTTTTCAGCTTTTTTTAGTGTTTGGCTGACCAACTTAAAGTCATTTTGTGCTTAAAATAAGCTCAAAAAAATAATTGAGTCAGTTTGACTTAGCTTATCTAAAGCAGCTTATAAGCTGAAAACAGCTTATAAGCTGTTTGCAGCTTATAAGCTGCTTAAAATAAGTCTATCCAAACAGGCTCTATATACGTCATGTTTACCTACCACTGCGAGGTGGATACAAGATTTTAATTCGTGGGTTCTAAATGGTAGGACAGTCATTTTAAGTACTAATAATAATTGAGTTCTTGTTTAATTTTTATATATATTTAATAAATTTTTTAACACATATATAAGGTTATGGGCGCCAAAAAGTCTATTGGATTCTTTAAAACTAAAAAGTGAAGCCAACATTCATTCCGTGTGTGGTTGGATGGTTGATGTTCTTTGATTCTAAAACCGAAGGTCTTGGGTTCATATTATGAGAAGAGTTAATGGTAAAAAACACACAACTAACATTTTTTTGCCAGTTTCACATTCTGACTATCAGTTGTTCTCTTTTACTACCTAAACTATCGCCTTCTATGTGTTAATACACACCTCAATCATCAATTGTTTCTCCCACCTGAACGCCTTGTTCTCTTAATGAGTTTATTAGTCGTGAATCTGAATTTATTGGGTTTGTGGCTGGGCTCTGAATACCGGAGGATAAGGGATGGTTAAATCGACATAATTAAATAGAAAAAAGCTGAAGTGGTGAAAACACCCCTAAAATTGGCACGGATTCGTATTTTAGTCCCTAAACTATTGCCACACTTAAAAACACCCCTAATCTTGGCTAACTAAATTTTAATTCACCCCCGAATTGACACATGGCACAACAAGTGTGCCCAAACTCCTACAAGTGCGTGACAAGCTTCCACATCTGTTTTTTTTTTTTTTTAAGCAAGAAGAATCAATTTTTTTTACATTTGCCTTTAATTTTTTTTCCTATTCCAACATCTAAATCATCCCCTTCCTCCATTAAAAAGTGGGTTTTTTTTAAAATCAGGAAAAACTATTTTTTTCAAATGTGAAAAACCCCGTTTTTAAAAATGCGCAAAACCCTTTTATTTTTAAAAAAATGGATAATTGATTTTTTTTTATTAAAAAACCTGGACTTTTTTAAAATCTGGAACATTGATTTTTTTTTTAATAATATAGTGGAAAACTGATAATTTTTTCTAGATTTAAAAAATAATCCAATTTACCGGGATTATTATATTTTAAAAAAATGGGTTTTCCACATTTTTTTAAAAAATCAGTTTTTCCATATGTGTATAAAACTCTAGTTTTATCCACTGTTTTCCAGTTCTTTTTTAAAGAAGTGTCCTAAAAGAATTATGAAAATCTGATTTTTTTAGGACACTTTTTAAAAAAATATCAAGGTTTCATTTTTTATTTTTTTTTTAGAAAAATCCATTTTTAAGGATATTTTAATTAAAAATCTAGTTTCAAATTTTCCAGATTTTAAAAAAAAAATCCATTGTTTCAGAATTTTTTATTAAAAAAAATCAGTTTTACCATTTTTTTTTAAAACAATTTATCTACGTGGAGGACACATAGGACGGAAATGCCAAGTTGACAACGAGTGCATTCCACTTCCTGTGGCATGTCAATTCTGGGGTGAATTAAAATTCAGTTAGCCAAGATTAGGGGTGTTTTTAAGGGTGGTAATAGTTCAGAGACTAAGCTCCGAATCCACGCCAAATTTAGGGGTGTTTTCACTATTTCAACCGTGAAAGATAATTTCAATTGCGTATGTGGAATTTTTTTTTATACCAAAGGAATATATAGAGTACTGAACTCCTTGAAGTTGTTGGCAACACCAAATTATCACTTGACTATGTCAACTCCAAAGAAAAGATACAGTTTATTTTGTATATATTCTTCATGTCTTATAATTATGGACTTACAATAGATTCACAGTATTTGCTTTTA
Organism: Lycium barbarum; assembly: GCF_019175385.1. Taxonomy (NCBI): domain Eukaryota; kingdom Viridiplantae; phylum Streptophyta; class Magnoliopsida; order Solanales; family Solanaceae; genus Lycium; species Lycium barbarum. The sequence continues at coordinate 2,882,237 of NC_083340.1, forward strand.
CAATCTAACTAGGGTCTCATAAGATGAATTCAAAATTAATTGGTGTGTTTAATGTCAGTGTGGCTCAGTGGTTATGCAAAATGTCAATCCACAATCTACTTTGTATATATTGATTGATAATTTATAAAGCAAAAGAATATATAGTGATCACATGTGCAAAGAAAATAGTTTGTAGTAGGAGTATATAAGTAATTTTTTAACATGTTCTGATGTTGCCTGTCTGAAAAATATATGCCTAGGGAGGAAAAATAAATTTCTAGTCTTATTCTATGTAACAAATAAAATTTATGTTGAGGCCTTGCTATATTCGCAAGGCTAATGTAATAAATTTTTGAGGTCCTTAATTGGTTCTAATATATCTTGCAGTAGGATAATGTCTATACAAATAAAGAAGGATAACTTCTATTTATATTTTTCTCCTATTCTATTTGCAATTAATATAGTAGAATGTCCCAATAACTCACCAGATTAATTGGCATAAGAAAATAAATTCACGCTATAGATGGTAAGACATTGCTATATGTAACGCAACCAAATACTGGTTCATATTTAGAAGACATCATATACATATATATATAGGCAAACAAGAACTTAATTGTTCTTGTTTCCCCCGACATGCATTTACTTAGCTTGTTATTTGAATATCTTCATGACCATTTGAAGAACGAACTTACTACTGAATATGACAAATGTTTATATTGTACTCTAATTTTTTTATTTTTATTTTGACACGGTCCTTTTGGGTCTAGTGGGAACATTTTGCATTTATGAGCATCAATATATAGCACATTCCATTTATCTCTTTGATTTGGACAATCTAGATTTCAGATTTTAAGTATAATCTCACTAGCATGAGGAGAAGCTATGTTAAATCAATGAATATGCAAATATTGTCACATCTAGCTAGCTAGTTGATTTTGAAAAATTATTTACTAATAACTCAGGTTTATTTCATATAGGGATCATTCAACTTTTATGTTGTTGCACTAAAATCACTTAATTTATTTCTTAACAATAAAATTACTTTACTTTACCTAAGTATCACAAAAGTTATAACCAAAAAAGCATTCAACTTTACTATAATTAGAACATTTTATACATTGGTCGTTAACCTATTACATCTCTTCCTTTATGTGACGAATTTGTAATTTGGTTTTGCTCTGCAACATAATGGTGGAGTTTTTCTTGAATATCTAATTAACTTTAATTCCAAAGATAAACTAATGTGGTTATTACTTTCTAGAATTGATTATATTTTCAGCAAGAGAAAATAAACAAATAAATGAGGAAATGTGGAATAATAATAGTGACTGTCTCTACCAATAAAATGAAGACAAAAATGCAACATCATGAGGGTCTAAAAGTAGAATATGGGCTCTAATTTTAATTTGGAGCACTCTGCTTTTTTCAGTCAATCTTTTTCATTTGTAACATTAGGGTAAAAGAACATGACTATTTGATTCTCTTCTTTGAATTAAATCATAAAAACGCGTAAGAATTTTATGAGGTTGAGTTTCTTGCTCAATCCTAACGAACTATCTACGTCCTCCACCAAGTCATTGAGACACTGACATCCACTTTTGAATACAATGGAAATCATACAAGCACTTAGATCAACCTTTGGAATCACTATCCAAAATAATATAGTTATAAAATTCGTCGCTAGTCTATTGCAAGATTGCACTTAGCAAATAATGATAGGAATCTTTGACACGTTGACAATCTGTTGTTAAATAGGATTAGCTACAAATTTTATTGTTTAGCGATCGATTTATCCATCACTAGTTTCTGTTTTTTCTGGTAGTGGTACTCTAGCTTTATACAATGACATTTACTAGTGGTAGAAATAGTTAAGTAATCGATGTATTACATACAAAATTATGGCTCAATTTCAAATAAGTCGATCGGAAACGGCTATTTGATGCATTGTATCCACTTGTTGTATTGTGATGATTGATCATAAATTGACTATTTTACCTCAGTTGTTAACTTTCAAGGCTACAACGATCCTCCTCATTTATCTAGACTTGTGATCAGCAATGCGGGCAAGCTCACACAGACAGTTGTGCGTGCAAATATGAAGGGAAAAAAAACATTTTGATGCATTTTTAGTTTTGTATGTATATCGTCAAAAGAGAGGCACAAATATATAGCAATATTGATTTCTTTGCGAAGTGGGATCAAGAGCTACTACCATATATCGAAGGTTATACTAACAAAAGAAATTAGCTACGAAGTTGTCGCTAATTTGTTGCTAAATAGGCCGTTATCTAACATATTTTTTTGATAATCTATCATTAAACAAAATTAACAACAACTTGTTGTTAGCGACATAAGGTATTCATTTTCCTGATATTTTTGTTCTATATGTTTAAGAGTAATTGCCATGTAAATTGTTTGAAGATGTTCAAAAAGCTATATAAAAAAAAAAAAAAAAAAGTACGGGTATAATTAACCCTTTGCTTCAATTATAGGGTCCTCTTTGAGCTGCACTTCGTCAAAGTAGTAATATTTGTCATACCAAGATAAGAATATTCGTTAGAAAAATTATAGTACTACTATAGACTTTTGATAGCTAGGTTTATAAACTTGTACATCCTCATCCCCACTTTCCCTTGACCAGCTAAAATACAATTCACTGATATAGTGTCAATATATAGTATAGGCCTACTTTACTAAACCTTACCCAACCAATAATAATTCATGTGCATGCACGTCTCTGTGAATGTGGAATTTTACTATTTTTTTTTATACCATAAGGTCATAATCTTATACGGCCAACTGGCTTATGCTATCCTCTTCTTTTTCATCCACTGGGCAATTTTCTCAAGTGCCTAAAATGTATAGAAGTTTATGGATTAGGCAATCTTTTTTCTGCATCAGACATTTTCTCATTTTAGCTTGCACACCTTAATTTGGTGAAGGGGCGGCTTAAGTAAACGTGAAATATTTCTGACCTCTATGTTGTTTTGCAGAAAAATATTCTTGTAGGAGATAAGATTATTACAGACATTTGATCTTCTAAAACCTAATTGAAATAAGAGTCCATCCAAAAAGGATGCTTTAAAAGTCTATTAGAAAAAATATAGTAATTTTAGTAATTATTAATAACCTTAGTTTCTCCTGTATAAATATAATTATATATACTTGCAATATGTGGTTAAAATATGCTGAGATAGAACTCCCGTCCGACGTTTTTTCTACCACATAGATCTAGGGTTTAGACAATGACATAGGTAAGTTGCAAATACGTAACGTTGTAATTGTTGTCATGGATCGGTGACACCAATTGACAGTCGCTATTTGTTCCAGTAATCCAGTCATCGAAAATTACTACATGAAGAATCTGTAAATTCTCTATTTATGATATATTTTATTGTCCTTGTTTTGGCCGATTCTATTCCTTAACTAATAATTGACTAACTAATAATTGACACCATGGACACCAAAGTAGCATGTTTTTGACTAATTGGATGTGTATATACATTTGGTAGATTACCTTACAAATAACATTGTTAAACGAACTTCAAAGTAAAACTGATTAATCATAATGCACAAGACAATCTTCTTACCTAGTTCACCACGAATATATCAATTGACCCTTGTTTTCTTTACCATCACTTATTAAAACTGTTCTTTTTACGTGTTTGACCCATGAAAGCATGTGAGCACATAATATATTAACTACATAAAAATGTGTCCTCTCCAATAACATAATTTCTAGATCAAATGGTTACACCAGTCAATATCTGATTCCATGTATAATAGCAAAATATCGTTGAAATGATTCGCGGAGTCATAAAAAAGAATGGTTCGATAACATAAAGCTGTGCTAAAAAGGTCCTGTAAAAGAAAATTGGAACACCATGTAGCCTCAGTTACATTTGAGGTTCTTATGAAAAGGCAAAGTGAGTGGTTTCTATAAGTTGCTAAAAATACAAAAAGTGCACTCAAAATGTCTTGTCATGCAAAAAATATCAATCACAAAAGGAAGAAAACAACCTAAATTTTCATTCGCGCTCAATATTTACTACTGTCATAACCATTTAACCTTAATAGAATACAAGTTAAAGTGAAAATATGTAACATAATATGTCTACATAATAAATATGCATATTAAGCATAACATTTTACATTTATTTATATATAATATGAATATTGAATGCGAATAATTGTTTACATCTTTCTCTTAACATCTACATTGATTTGGAAGTTCTGATCATGAGTAGGTGGGCTTCTAGAACCCCAAAGCCCACGATTTTCTGTGGGCCCATTATGGAAGCTTCAAAATTCCTTTTTTGAGTGTCAAACTGTCAATCGTCCACCAACTCCTGATCTTCAATTTCTTTGTGATTATAATTAATAGCTATTAGGTGCTTATCTTAGCTCAACAAATGTCATTGACGATAAGATATATTCACATTTCCTTTTTGTATACTCTTTGGTTTGTTAGAACTTAATGAAGGTTGACAAATTTGTACAAAAGGCATGAAATGACGAGAAAATGTAGACATTTGTAGTATGTAAACTTTAATATGTTTTGTTTATTTCATAATTTCTTCCAAAACTTTTCGTCGAATCTTATAGCAGTATTTGACAGAATACATAATTAGAGGGTTATTTAACTTATATAAGATACTAATTATAGTAATAGAAGATATTAAATTAACAGTTAGACAGTTATAACTTTAATAGACAAATTATAGTGAAATTTTTATTTTTTTTGGAACGCCAGGAACCCCGCAATCACTATCCTTTGAGTGCACACTGGACAACGCTCAATGTGTAACAGCTCGCAAAGAACACAAGAGATGTTAATCACACTAGGCAAGCCCGGCGACGCTCTGACTAAGAAGACTGCTGGTGAGGGAAATCGATCTCAGGTCTCCCGTGTGGGAAACCACTCACCCAACCTTTTCAGGTAAATTTTAAATTCTTGATGTTGTTAAAGTCTTCAATATAATCATATTAGTAGATAGAATAATATATGTCGAAGTTTTGAAATATTTTAAAATGAACAGAGAGTCTTAAAATTTGTTATACAAGAAAATACATAATTCTCAAGATTCTCATTTCGAGCATACCGGAAGAGTCTATGTTCGTCCTAGTATATAATGGAAAAAGAAAACGAAGAAGAGGAGGAATTATTTTTGGGATTTATCCCTTCACGCATTATACGTTCTCTATTCTATTTTTCATTTTAATTTTATATAAACATAGACCTTCTTCCCTGACATAAGTTAGTGAACTGTGGGCCTCTAGTAGTTCCTATATGGCTCTCTGGAAATAAAAAGTGTCAAAGTTAAAAAGGTAACACTTCGATTGCACCATTGCCATACAAAAATAATAATGAAGACAAGTCTATATTGAAATCTTCCAATTGTCGTCACACGGTTTTAAAACAAAAAGAAGAATCTACGTTCTGATTTATTTTCTAGAAATTATTTTTGACCAAAAAAAAAAAAAAGTTGTGTGCTTGAATTAGTTTATAAGAAAATGTTACTTTGGAGAGCATTTGAATTGTTTTTTTTTTTTTTGAAAGATCCGAATAACAACAAGCCGAGGTGTATCTGCTATATACATGCAAAAGAAAATATTTTCCATGAACAACGTTCTTTTTTTATTATTATTATTTTCCACCCGATGTTCAATATATGCATTGGAGCCTGACTAAATTCGAATTATGCATTGCAGGGTCCATTTATTGTGAATAAGGTTACATTTGTAGATTATTTATCAATCATTTTAGTGTTTAGTTGAACATATATATAAATGTTGGTATAGGTGAGAAAATCCATTCAGCATGTAAATCCATTACTATATTATTTAATTAATGAGAGGCAGTTGACATACAACAATCACCTCCTTTTATTTTGAGAACCAATGACCTTGTTGGTCAAGGTTGGCACACTTCTTTCATCCAAGCCAACCACTTCTGGCACTTTAAACGGTTGGCTACGACACCCTCTCGGGTCCAAGCCATATCACTCTGAGTCGTGGCCGCACAATGTTGATTGATCTGCTCTAGCTTGTACTAATTGTTATAGACTAAAATAGGAAAAAACAACCCCAAAAATTAATCTATTAGATGAGAGAGTCTATTCCGCTTATAAACTCATTACTATTTCTCTTTATAACCATCAATGAGGATAATTGACAAACGACACACTAACATATGTAAATCATACAGTAAGCAAAATATATAAAGTTAAGAAATAGTGTTTTGACGGATCTATTTTTTCCACCATTATAGGTTTGTAACAAAGAAATTTTGAAAGAAAAAGAAAAATACATGTTCACTTGTTATTTTTTCTTTATTGCTTTTTTCTTTGTGGTTATGGGAGTCAACGTACTTGAGTCTTTAGAGTTTCTGACGTATAAATTTGTGATGCTTGGGAACCATTAATTTCTTTTTGGCCTATCTGGAAATTAAAGTTGAGTGAAGGCGAATAAATTCAATGGAATAATCACTTTTACCCCACAATTGGAACCAAAATTTTCTTAACTTGTATTTTACGTTAAACCAATGATCTTTTCCTCGTATGTTATTGACACATGACAGTTTACCAAATTAGTCGCAACTTTATCGTGCATGGCATTGTAACTTTGAATCTATATGTCATGTGCGAAATATTTTTATTTAAAAAGAAATTAGAGTAAGACCACTCTTAGTCGAAAAAATATATTGTACTGTATGTACAAGTACTTTAAAATTATCTTTTATGTTCTTTGACTTTTTCGTATATGTATTTATTTATATTTAGAATCACCTTATAGTAAAATTTTGGCTAGCTCCACCACTAATAGCTTAAATGTTTAGTAAGAAGTAATTTTGAATATGAATAATTTGCCTGCTATATCATGATTCAAGTTGTTGCCTAGTTCATGTTGTTCCAAAATCTTATAATCACTTAAAAAATTAGATTTAGATATTATATATTAACTTTTTCGCTTAAACGTCAAAGATTATCTACAGTGCTTTTAGGTAGTAACATGCACAAATAAATAAAATCGTTTGAAAGCTACTAACTAAAAGGAGAGAACTGAAAGAAGAGATAATTAATAATACCTCTCAATTTTTTGTCCGATTTTCAACGTGAAGCTAAGGAAGTTGATCTAACAGAGAAAAGAATGACACTTGAAAGTTATATACCCCAATTACAGCTTATAGTTACCATTATTGGTTGGTAAGGTTAAAAAATTTATAAAGAAAAAGAAAAACCCTAGTAATTATAGATAGATGGAAAAATTAAAAGTGTTCAAGATTTAATATGTATTTTTTAAAAAAATGATTTTTGACGTATAGACACAATATATTTTTCTATATAAACAGTATGATTTTTCGTTGAAGGGTGTTCAACTGGCCACTCTTCACTCTATGTAGCTACACTACACCATATTGATTATAGACTCCATGAAGCTTACCAAGAAATGAATTTCATGAAGAACCACAAGATTCCAGTAGGAGTAACAAATATTTTCCTAACTAAAAATAATTTTAAATTGCAGCTTGATCAAGTTATTTAGTAGGTATAGACTTTGAAAAGTCTGAAAGAAAGCCAAAAAGGAAAACCAAGTCTGAAAGAAACCCCAACTTGGGAAGGTCGTGCTTTATAACTTTCCATATTAGGATGGTAGTAAGTAAAGACTTGATGGAATTTATTGGAATATTGCTGGATCAAAAGTTAGCCCTGGTATACATTGAGATGAATGAGCTATGATTGGTTTAATTGTAGGTTCTTAACTTGCATCAAACAGATATTGTCCTAGTTTCAATCAAAAACGATGCTGATCAGGCTAAGGATCGACATATGTTGTTTAAGGACTCTTCTGGCACCTTACAAGAAAAAAAGTATTTGGGTTTCAAAAGAATGGTCTCAAGGCGGAAATTTAAAGAAATTCGCAAAATATATTACACTTTTGAAAACTATATGGGTTCAAAATTTAGTACTTCTTGAAATTTTAGTAATTTTTCTCTCTCATACACATATGCTTCATATTGAAAAATATTGAGTTCAATTGTACCCGTTCGTTATATGATACATCCGCTACTAGAAACAGGAGGGCATCGCGAGTTGGTTTGACTAGGGGCAGATCTATATGGTTCAAAGAAGATTAAATTGAATCCACTTCGTCATAAAATTATTATATATATTGCTCTGCAAATAAGGTAAAAACAAGTTTTTTGGTTATATATAATAAAATTGATGAATTTTCTTGACATAAAGGAAGCCTATAGTGTTGCGGCAATTTGTGACATCTTTGAATTTTGGATGACTCATTTGCTATTTCTTTGCTCAGTTCCTATAAAACTAGTTTACTTCTAGGAACTTGGTTTATTAAATAGTCCTTTTCTAAAAATCTAGCAATTGTATTAACAATTACCTTATTTTCTTTTAGGACAGTAAATAAACCTCCTTTCGTTCCCTTTGGATATCTACTAAACATGCGTACATCCGTTCTTGATTCCCACTTATCTGTTTTCCCTTTGAACACGTGTGCTAGACAACCTCATATCCGAACATTTTGTAGATTTGGCTTACATCCAATCCACTGTTCTATGGGTGTCAAAGGTAATAACTTAGAAGGAACTAAATTAAGAATGTAACTCGCAGTTTCTAAGACATATCCCAAAATGAAAAAGCAAATATAAATAAGTCAATCATTAATCTTACCACCTTTAAAAGAGTCATATTTCTTTTCTCTTCCACAGCAATCTATTGTAGAATACTTGATGTAGACAATTGAAAATGCAATCCCTCTATATCTAATAAGTAACTAGTGAACTCTACAAAGAGGTACTCGCCACTACGATCAAGTCGCAGTGACTTAATATATTTTCCCTGACGCTTTTTATTTTTGCTTTAAATGCCTTGAAATTTTCAAAACAGTCGGGCCTATAGAGCATCAAATAAATATATTCATATCATGAGTAATCTTCTATGAATGTCATAGAATACTCAAAATCATCTCTTGCCTTGAAGTTCATTATACCACACAAATCAAAATGGATTAGCTTAACTTATCATTAACTTTATTTCCTTTTAAGAGAAAAGGTCTCTTAGTCATTTTTCCTTCTAAATAAGACTCACAAGTTGGTAGTGCCTCCACTTTCAATGAACCTCAAAAGTTCATCATTTGACCAACTTCGAAATTCTATTCAGATTAAAATGTCCTAGACACAAGTGCCACAGATAAGTTCATTCAATTCACGAAAGAAAAATAAATTCTCTTATGGGACAGATTAACATTATTCAGTTCAGAAGAGTTATTAATTTAAAGTGTCCATGCATCAATGTCCCACAACAGATAAAATGTTTATCAAACTCAATAACACAAGAGTTACAAAAAAAAAAACTAACTATCCATCTCTTGTTTGGTTAGAAACTGAAAATAAATTCTTTCTAACAAAAGTTACATATAATGCATTCTTTAATTAATGTCTTATCTCTATCAGAAGAAATTTCTGACTAGTAGCAAGTGGGCTGGATAATGTCTATTGAGAATTTGAGATATAATCATTAAATAGATCATTAGAAATGTAGTAAGAATAATAAAATTCAATACACACATCACACATATAACCATGCATACTGCATAGCTAGATTCGATAGGGAAACTTAACTATTCATGCAAACTATATGAGTCATGCCAGACAATTCACCCCATAAATTAAAACAGGACCAACTCAGATGGAGAGTAAACTGCTAATTTAAGTTAGGTAAATATCACTTTTAATAAACCCTAGTTCCATTGAACCAATGCGTAACTCAGTTGGAGAGTCAAGATAAGCTATCAATTAACTAGGGACTGAAGCACAGTAATTTACCATAATGAATCTATCCGATAGGGAAGAAGACCTATGTCAACATATAACTCATTATATCACGGTTATATACAATGGAGACCATAGATAATGAACCCTACCACCACTGTTTGAAGAAATAAAAATTTTATTTAACAAAAAATTTCCAGAAAATAAAAAAATGACCAAAAACCCATCTAAACGACCCCGGATAGCCTAAAAAGAGCCCAATTCACAAGCAAATCGTGAGTATTGCTCAGTGGGTTGTTTCCGATGAACCTACCAAATTTCGAGTCAATCGGAGTTCGTCAAAAATCAGAATTCCGAAACCATGATCAATTCGGATTAAAAAAATACTTTTCTTTTTCCAGCCAAATAGAATTTAAAAAACATATACATTTGTTCATTAGTTCTTATCACATATCATCATTAGCGGACTAATATACATGAATCAAGAACAACAAACAAAATTTTAAAATATGTTTACATAATCTCAGTGTTGCTTTCTGGAAATTAGCATTTTTATGTAATCATTGAATATAAATTCAAAACATACCACATAGATATCCATACATCTTGAACAAAAAATTTCAATATAAAAGAACAATTCATGCAACATATATATGTCATGCCAGATATTCACTCTATAAATTTAAAACCAGAGCTAACTCGGATGAAGAGTATGCTGCCAATTTAAGCCAAGTGAATATCATTATGATTATCTCTAGTTCCATTGACCCAACATGTAACTCAGATGGAGAGTTAATACAAGTTATCAATAACTAATGATTATACCTAGTGACAACCCATAATAAATCTATCCGATGGGGAGGAAAAATCTCTATCACCATTAGATCATAGCCAAGTATTTTTTACCTAAAAAATTAATTTTTCAAAAAATGAAAATTGCACAAAACACCATCTAAACAACCCTGAATCAACGAAATACAACATGATTAACTGCAAAGCAGTGAGTGTTGCTTACTGGGTTGTTTCCGATGAACCTACCGAATTTCAGAGCAATCAGAGTTCGTAATATTCTCAATCTCTGAATCTGTGACCAAATTCGATAAATAACTTATTCAGGCGATTCAAAAAAAAAAAAAAAACTGATCTATATCGTTATCATATATCAATTCATATTAAATCATCATGTGTAATCATGTTCCAGATCTAACATAAATAAAACTGACATAAATAGTAGTTTTTCATACTTAAAACATGTTTTAATTCGAAAGAACAACCTAAAACTCATCTAAACAGCTTCAAAGATTATTTCTTACTAGGCGTTTCCAATGAACACACCAAATTTCTGGTCAATAAGAGTTCGTGAAATTCTTGATCTCCACAACTAACCAAATTCGTCAAAATAACCAAATTAGACATAGCTAAGGATTAAATAATCTGATTCGGGTTTCATTATCCTTTTATAATTATCTCACGAGCTCAAGATATACACTGTGTCCCTTCTTCTGGGTAAGACACACAGCACCCAATTGCAACAAATTGTCCTCACAATTAGTACACTTGAGAATCAAGATATTACATTTCTCTCTTTCGAATGAAAAACTCGATATCTCTTCTCATGAATTAATTAAGTGTTGCTAGTAACTAAAAGATAACTTTTCTAGCAGCAAATCAAACACCATCACTAGTACACACGTATTCAAGGACAATTTTCACAATACATTGAGAATATTTCAATGACTCAAATAAATAAACCATATTAGTAGATTCTAATTGTTAATCATAACTCTTAATACATGTATTGTATCATTTTACATTATAAATTAGTGACTCCAAATAAATAAACCAATCTCATAATGTCTATTTATTAGTCATTAATTATTGTCTATACATTGTAGTATACTGTGAGAAAAAGAAAGCCAATGTCCATAAAATTATAACCGTTTAAGGGCATACTGAATATAAAATCTTATTGATCAAACACAACAAACCCAAAAAAAACTTAAGAAAAGATGGGGATATTTCAATCCCTTGCACATGCTGCCGCCAGCAACCTTCTTTTCCATTTTATTTTTATTTTTAAGGTTATTACTTGCCAATCACAAAGTGGCCTTGTGACACCACTTTGTTTCTCAGCCCTAGCCCCTAAGCCGCTATCCAAGCCGATGAGGGTTAAACTGACCACCTTCTTTTTCATTATTTGTTTAACTAAACCTTTTGTTATGGACCAATCAATAGACCCAGGGGTGTTCGATTTGAAAACAATTTTCGTTGCTACAATCAAAGCCCATAACCAAGGTTTAATGAAGAAAGACAAAAAATCGGTCTCACATATAATGTTGCCGCCGCCGCCTTGACTAATTGAACACATCAAGCAATTTGTACTTCTTAATTAAATCAAGAATAGGGCACAATCCATTAGATTGACACGTACCGGCCAAAATTGTTTCTCATGTCGTCGACGGCTTTCAATGACCAAACAATATATTACTGTATATAACAACACATATATACAAACATATTTCAAGTTATCTATGTAGATTCAAGTGGACTCTTGATCTCAATTGATGGAAATCAGGTATACGCAGCGGAAGTAAATTACCAGGATCAAATTTGCATGTAATATAGACAACACATAATCAAACATAAAATTGATACTTATCTCTTGAAGCGTGACCGCGATCAAGAATCGAATCTTCAACCACGAACACACACCATCCACGAGATCGTCATCCTTCAGTTCCACAGTCTTCTGCTGTGTAACCCAAATAATACCAGAATTTGCGAAATTCGTGTGGGCGAATTTCTATGAAAGAAACTTCTAAAACCCTTAGCCTCCTTATGGAATAATACCCCTATTTTATAACTACAGGTTTAGGGTTTTTACCCTTTTCCAAAACCTGTTCGGTCTTTATTTTCCACCAAGAAATAATATTCCATTTAATTCTTTATTATTCGGGCACAGCAGGGACCACAAAATTTAATTAACGAGGCTTCCTATTATGGAATTAATTCAAAAAATCTGAATTAATCTTACCATAATAAATTACGAATTATTCCAATAAAAAATCGTAACTGCACTCCTCAGTTCAATTTCGAAATCATACATTAAAACTTATTTAACTCCCCATGTTAAGATTACGGATACCAATCAATTAAATTAAATTAAACAATTTAATTCATTGACTAATTGAATTCTTTATATTTCTGTTTAACTTACATCATGTGACGGATACAAAATTCATCTGCAGGGTTTTCACATGAGACTTATAAGCATCCATAAAGGGTATCATCAATCTCAAAGTAGAGACATAGATTCTATCAACTAATTATTATTTCACGAATGTAATTTGCCATTATCCAATTTACCAGGAATACATAGACCCGCAATTGAGTCGTACCTTTTAATAAATCAAAATAATGAACAAATCACATTTATCATAATAATTATATCAAGATTAAGAGTATAAGTAAACTAGAGAATTTATTTTATATATTCAGTACAAAAATACTTATCTCTACTTGGTCCGTTCAATACATACAAAATGTACTAGCACAAGAAGATGGAACTATACCGCTCCCATAATGAAGATACATTATATTAATCTTGTGCTACAATCATACCGATGGCTTTGTCCAATTTCCGTCTTAGATTGTGAACATAAATTTTATGCTTATAAGAACCGATGATTTAATCTTCCGTGTATAAGCTAAACTCTATACACTAAATCATCTACTATATAAGTAAATGACACACATACTAGTACATGATCTATTTAACTCTTCATTAAAACAATGAATAAATAATTGTTCTATAATAAATACTATATCCAAACACATGGTTAATAGTATATATCCCAACAATCTCCCACTTAGACTTTTAACCATGACAATTGTTAGAATATACCATATCTAAACGCATGATTAATGGTATATACCCCAACAATAGTTCCATTGAATTAATAGAGTTTACGTGGGAAAGGAGTTTGAGGTATTCGTTCTTTAATGTAACGCTTTTTCATATGGATAGTTTTGTATATATTCAAATGGTACGTGGATTTGTTGGCTAGCGTCCACTATACATCGAGCAATGACATGAATCTCCTTTTTGAACGCCCCAAGTCAAGTAAATAGGAGTGGTGTTTCCCCGATTCATTTATCATATTATTACAACATGGAATTTAATTTCAGCCATTTGAACATCTTAAGTTTGTGAATTTGATTAGGCCAGGTGTGTAAACAAACTGGAAATTCAAGATTTTAAGTCGACATATGTATTTGCTACATTAACTAATGAAATGGCAGTGATCTCTTCGGAGATCTTTTTTTATATGTATAATAATCGGGATACCTGGTAATTTTGTTCACCAATATTTAGACAGTTGAAAAAAAAATCACTTAGAATTTTTTGTCTCTTCTGTTGTGATATGAACCTGAAATTTCATAATTCTCAACCTACTTTGTTAACCACCAAATCGCAATCTTGGGCATATGATCTTTTGAAAATCTTATTATGGGTCAATTAACCAAGGTTCATGTTTCCACTTATTGTTTTGGAAAAAAAAAAAGAATTACTTGTATTAATGTGTGAATGTCGTAGCAAGAGCAGGATGTCAAGACGCCTGCCGATATAGACTTCTTTTAAGGATTTCCATTTGAATAAATCAATTAATAGTCTCTATTTTGTTGTAACAATTATCATATATTTTGTTAGTAATCAGACAACAATACATATTAACGGACGGACAAAGGTTGTCGTCATCTTATAGCAACATTTGAACGAGATATTTTTAACGATTGAACGGAAAACATGAGGAAAATATGTTGAAAATAAATGCATGCTACAAATCTACATTATCACAAGGTAGGATATATTACTAGTAATCCTCGCAAAACTGTTGTTATCTGATAACAATTGACAAGATAATTTAATCGATTAATTATAAAAACGAGGAAAGATTTTGAAATTAAATTCTATTTTTAGTTTAAACAACTAAGTAATTCAATTTCAATCAGAGATGAAAGCAATGGTTGCAATGAAGACAAGACGAAATTATCAATGTGCATCTTTTGCTAGCGCATTTCAGCCACCTCCGAAACTGCGCATTATTAAACAAAATAAAAAAAAATAAAAAAACTGCACATTACTTTAAGTCAAAGTTGTGTCCATACGTTTATGTGATAATATTTTTAACTTCCTAAACAAGGTGAACTTTTCATTTGATTATATGCTAACACGAAATTAAAGTATCATATAGTTTAATTATATATTTGTTTATCAAATCATCTCAGCAAATCAATTTTGGAAAAGCATACCACTTTGTCGCTTAAACAATAATTGCATTACGTATTTAATCTACTATTGTTGTTTATGAGTTTTAAGTTGTGCCAATATTACGTATATAGACTAGATTCTTCAATTTGACAACGTATATAGACTAGATTCTTCAATTTGACATTTAATGAATGCATGCTATGAATTCTGTCGCCAACGACTGAAAGGAAAAAGTTACCTAACCAGAAGAATTCTTGAAAATAATAACCAACTTGTGAAGGTAGAGTGCATGTCAAGGATTAATTAGAATTCAATCTCATGATTATGACTTTTTTATAAACGGATTTAAAATTTATATTTGATGAATTTAATATTTATTTTTGTTCAGAATTTATCTTGACAAAGCTGTAGCAATTCAAAATTGGTGAAAAGGCGATCCAGTCTTTCCAAAATAAGAAAGCTGGTTAGTTTTATTTTTTCCATGTAAAAATGTGATCCAAAAATCTTAAATCGGACATGACAAGTTGATGTATACAGTATAAAATAACGAGTATTCTTTTATTATTGAAAAAAACATTACATATTTTAAGTCATCTTGCTCGAAAGGAAAAAATATAGAATAAAAAATCGAGTACTCTATTATTATTGAAAAACGCTACATATTTCTAAATCATAATATTTTAAGTCAGCTTGCTCAATTTTTTTTTTTTTTTAAAAAGGGGAAAAAGATGTGAATATGAACTCCATGAGAAAGATTATGATATAAAGGTCTAATTAAACATTTTAGAAGTTAATTTTTTAATCATACGCACGAAATATCAGAAGGCCAAAAATCTAGCAAACCTCTATCATAGCACAATGAGTGTGTCGTTCGTTGAAAAGAAAAAAAGATTGTTGTTCTTGAGATCGCCAGAGAGCCTCTCTACCGGAGCTCCGAAACGTGCTCGGTAGCTCAATGTTCCATTCGTAAGCTCAGTGCTCTTTTTATATTACGATTGTGGTTTCTATTATAAAAAAAAATAAAAAAATCTGTAATATTTCGATCATTTTTTCTTAAAAATTGATAATGATAAGAAAAAAAGAAAAAAAAAGGTATGTAGTCGTTGTGATGTTGTTGCTTTCTATATTTTCTTTTTATTTTTTCTTGCATGTGTGTTTTCTCTTTATAATGACTTAATGAAATATTATTGCAAGATACAGTAGTGTGTAATCTTTAAGTTATTCACAATTTGTCAAAAACGTCAATCCAATTGAATATTAAATACTTGATGAGCTTAATGGCCAACTCCACATACTGATGTCTCCTAAAATGTTGATTAATTTAGCTATTTACACATGCCCCTTTATTTTCTTAGGCAAATAATTTAGAGATTTTGTGTAAACCAAAAAGGAAAAAATATAGCGGGGAACCAGAGACATTCGACATGTGCGTGGTGCTTTGCCGTATAATAATTAATAATGGCAGACAACTAATCAGGTATCTTTTCTTTGTGGTTTATTAGTAGCTGCATCAATTTGCCACCAAAAACCAATTAGGCTTTGCTTTTTTCTTTTGATAGTCGATTCTTTTCTTTATGAGAAAAATAATCTTCTATGCCCTCTTACAGTTTGAATAGAACAAAATAAAATTACAAAAATCTCCTATGTTATTATTCACTGTAAAATAACATTTGGAATGAATTACAAAACTCAAATTTCTTAATTGTCCTAATATTAAAATCACCAACTAGCAAATAGACCCTTTTCTAATGTTCCATTGATAATAAACTTTAGTTTATCATTTCAGTTGTGGTTTCACTAGGCCTGTTAGTGACAACAATCCAAAAAATAGCAAGCTAAACATGGATCAGCCTCGTCAGGCCCAACGCAACATTACTTTGGACTATATACATGTGGGCCGATTCAACTGATTTCGGAAAATTACAGTCCAATATTTTTGAGTAATCTAGTTTACAAAATAGCCAGCAAATGTATAGATTATGCATATATTATACATATAAATATACTATAAGTATAATATACATATCAGTATATAGATTTTGTAACTATGACTACTTCTGGTTATTAAGTTTTCTGAAGGTGCATATGCGTAAGTTTCCCAATTGATTTTAAGTTTCTAAACATGGTTTTGGTGTCAATTGAATCGGTCCACATGTGTATAGTCCAACAGGAAGTTGTTGTGGGCCTACTAAGCCCATTACTACTGAAAACCAAATTTCTACTACTTAGAAGAGGGAGTTTGGTCGTCCCTCTTCGTCGTCCGTTGATGGGCCCCATTAAAAAAACAAATTGGGTCTTATATTAAACAGGCCCTAAAAAAAAATATTATAAAAAAAAAATTGTGGATCCCTTATATATTAAACAACAACTAATATTTAAACAAAATTGTGAGCCCCATATTAAATATCAACCAGTATTATAAAAAAAAAGTGAATCCCATATTCAAAAAACAAACAATGTTAAAAAAAAAAAAAGTGGGCCCCATATTAAACACCATGCGTATTCGTAGCAAACACTAATATAATAAATTTTTAGATACGGAGCATAATTACAATGTTATATCAATCGTGTTTTGAACATAGTACGTATAAAAAAAAAATGTGGGCCCCATATTGTTAAACAACAACTAATATTAAAAAAATGTGAGTCTCATATTAAACACCATCCAGTATTAAAAAAAAGGTGGAACCCACCACATCCAAACTCACGGGAAAAAAAAATTGAACCCCATATTAACAAAATCAAGTAATATTAAAAAAAAAAAGTGAATCCCATATTAAAAAAATAAAAAATGTTAAAAAAAAATTGTGGGCCCCATATTAAATACCGTGCGTATTCGTAGCAAACACTAATATAATAAAGTTTTAAATACGGAGCACAAATTACAATGTTATATTAATCGTGTTTTGAACATACTATCCCATATTGACAAAATCAAGCAATATGTATAAAAAAAAAAATGAATCCCATATTAAAAAAATAAACAATGTCAAAAAAAAAAAAGTGCAGACTTTGTATTCTTAGCAAACACTAATATAATAAAGTTTTAGATACGGAGCACAAATTACAATGTTATATCAATCGTGTTTTGAACATAGTATATATAAAAAAAAAAAAATTGGGCCCCATATTAAACAGGTCCATTAAAAAAAATTGTAAAAAAAAATTGTAGGCCCTATATATATTAAACAACAACTAATATTTAAAAAAATGTGGGCCCCATATTAAACGCCATCCAGTATTAAAAAAAAAAAAGTGGAACCCACCACATCCAAACTCAAGGGGAAAAAAAAGTGAACCTCATATTAACAAAATCAAGCAATATTAAAAAAAAGAAATTGTGAGCCCCATATTAAACACCGTGCGTATTCGTAGCAAACACTAATATAATAAAGTTTTAAATACAGAGCACAAATTACAATGTTATATTAATCGTGTTTTGAACATAGTATCCCACATTGACAAAATCAAGCAATATATATAAAAAAAAAAAAAAAAAAAATCCCACATTGTGGGCCCCATATTAAACACCATCCAGTATTAAAAAAAAAAAAGTGGAACCCACCACATCCACACTCACGGGAAAAAAAAATGGATCCCATATTAACAAAATCAAGCAATATTGAAAAAAAAAAAGTGAATCCCATATTTAAAAAACAAACAATGTTAAAAAAAAAATGTGGGCCCCATATTAAACACCATGCGTATTCGTAGCAAACACTAATATAATAAAATTTTAAATACGGAGCACAAACTACAATGTTATATTAATCGTGTTTTGAACATAATATCCCATATTGACAAAATCAAGTTATTATGTTCACTAAATATACTTAAAATATTTATATTTTAAAATAAGATAGAATTTAATGCAAAAGACAACATGACAAGTAAAATGAGCTAAACCGAGAATATTTACCAACAATTAAAAAATAGTATTTCTTCGTTTAGATAGAAAATCAATTTCTACAACAAGTCTTCTCTTTTAAAAAATATTAATAAATTTGTCGATTTTGTATTCATAGCAAACATTAATATAATAAAATTTTAGATACGGAACACAAACTACAATGTTATATTAATCATGTCTTAAACATAACATATACTCTCTCTATATATATAATCACTATTCAAAGACAACTACGTACACATAGATGCACTATAATCTAAAGTGTTGGGCATGGGCATAAGCCGTCTAGTATTAATAAAAAAGAGGCTTAAAACATGTCCAATGTCGCTTGCCCAAGGTAAACATTTTTTTGCACGGATTGCCCTTCTTTTGAGGGTGGTTTTTAAATTTTGCCCCTCATATTTGTGTTCTTTAAGTTTTGCCCTTCCCTTGAATACCTGAAGTTCTGGGTTCGAACCCCCGCTCAGACATAAAATAAAAAAATAATTTCGCAAGGCAGGGCTGGGGGGAGTGTATGCCGGATCCGGCATACAATCCTTAAGGAAAAACTAAAGCTATGCCGGAGGGGGCACACTTTGCCTTGAGACATATATATTTTTATTTTTATTTTTACTTTTCAAGGCAAACTTTTAATTATGCATTAAGAAAAAGTTTCGCCTTATAGGGCATACTTTTAGTTATGCCTTAACTAAAAGTGTGCCCCATAAAATATAACTAAAAGTATGCCCCATAAGGCGGAACTTTTCCTTAAGGCATACCTAAAAGTTTGCCTTAAGGAAAAGTTCTGCCTTATGAGGCATACTTTTGATTATGCCTTAATTAAAAGTCTGCCCCATAAGGCATAGTTCCTTAAGGAAAAGTTTTGCCCCATAAGGCATAACTAAACTATGCCTTGAGGAAAAGTTATGCCCCCTCCGGCATAACTTTAGTTTTTCCTTAAGGACTTTATGCCGGATCCGCATACACTCCCTCCAGCCCTGCCTTGCAAAATTATTTTTTTATTTTATGCCTGAGCGAGGGTTCGAACCCAGAACCTCAGGTATCCAAGCTAAGGGCAAAACTTAAAGACCACAAATATGAGAGGCAAAATTTAAAGACCCCAAATATGAGAGGCAAAATTCAAAGGCCACCCCAAAAGAAGGGCAACTCGCAAGGTAAATGGACTAAATATAGGTGGGCTGAATCAATTATTTCCAATTCTTTTTATTGCACGGATTGGCCCTATTTCGGGGTGGTCTTTAATTTTTGGCCCTCAAATCCCTGGTCTTTAATTTTTGGCCCTACTTCTCATTTAATGAAAATTTGTGAGTTAAAGTACTCTTATCAATGACCTAATTTCGCAAGGCATAAGTTTATAGAACTTTTGCTTTGTTCGGCATAAGTTCTGTAGAAATTATGTTATCCGACATAAGTTGTGTAGTATGTAATTTGCTCAGCATAAGTTTAGAGAACTTTTCTGTGGAAACTAAATTATGCTTATCCGGCATAAGTTGTGTAGTATGTAATTCGCTCGACAAAAGTTTAGAGAACTTTTCTGTGGGAACTGACTTATGCCTTGTAAGGCATAACTGTGTTATATTATGATGCGAAAATATATACTTATGCCGGTCGAATTACGCACTACACAACTTATGCCGAATAATTTAATTCCTACATAACTTATGCCGGACAAGGCAAAAGTTCTATAAACTTAAGCCTTGTGAATTTAGACAGTAACAGATAATAGTCAGGTGTATTTTCAGCCACTTTTTTATTACTTAAATCGTCAAAGAACAAAAATTAAATACCAGCGATTTGAGTGGCAAAAAATAAATACCACCATAGCAGTTCCAATTAGACATCCTTTTGATCCGTCATAGCAGTTCCTCCTCCGTTAAATATGAACCAGAAGTAAGTTAGATTGGTAATTTACTTTATGAAATTAGATGCAAATTCAATAACTATAGAAAAAGCAAAAAGAAAAAAACATTATTTTTTTTCATATCAAATTTGTAAAATGAATACAATGGTGATTTTAATGCTGAAAGTCCTTAATCAGCTATAGATGCAAAGCATTTTTTTTTAAGCAGTTAGGCGTTAAATAGTGTCGTGCAAATAGGCCATAAGTTGAAATTACTTCGTTCTATTAAGCTTTAAAATGTTTGGAACCTGGCTAATATGCACATCTTTTGTTGATGACCGTTTTACTTGTGTCCATATATCCTCCCTGTTGTTTTGGACCTTGGTTAATAGCCTCGTGGCGTATGGGCTGTGGGCTTTCAACAATTCAAACATCGTTATTCTGCATAGTATATAGTAAGAGGTTATATTTACGGAACATTACGATATTTTTCAATTTACAAAATATATCAATAGATTTATTACAAAATCTATATAAATCAAGTAAATTAAAAATAAGCAAATAAAACACATTAAAAAAGGTAAGGAAAATGATTTCCTTATTTTATCCACTATTCTCTCTCCAATCAAAATTAAGAGATATTGTTCCCTGGTTTTTTTCCAACTTTTGCTCCTTTATTTCATCAACTTTTCTCTCCCATTCAAAATTAAGAGATATTATTCCCTAATTTTCTTCAACTTTTACTCAAAAAGTCCATTCTAATTGGTAATTTTTATGTACAAAGTTCATACACCAGAAAACATATATGTATAATTTTTGTATGCCATATGTATAACTATATAAATTTGTTATAATTTTTATATATGAAATATGTATAAAAATTGTATGAGTATTTTTATTATGATAAAGTACATATAAATGGTATAAAATCTAATCAAAGTATATATAAATTTTGAGAAAATATGTATAATAAATTTGTAATTGATGCAAACCAGATTCTAGGGGTGTTCACGGTTTGGTTAAAAACTGATCCAACCCGAAAATCAAAATCAAAATCAAACCGACTAAATAAATCGATATTTACTTGGGCAAGGTTTGGTTTGGTTTTGAATTTTAAAAAACCGATAATATTTGGTTTGGTTTTGATTTTACTAAAATCAAACCGAAGAAAAAATAGAACTGAACTGATAAATTTTATACATAATTTTTATAATTATATATATACAATATATTATTTTTATAAATACTTTTAAATAATTTATATACTTTTTAATAAATTTTTTATTTATCTCTAATAGGCTAATGAACTTTGTACTGTAAGCCGATTTTAAAAAAAAAATCATGAATTCAAAGAAACAACTATATGAAATTTACCTACATTTTTTTTTATTTCTTATAAAATTTATTCACTTAATTAAAATCATAAATCTTAAGACATTTTTTCCATAATGCAAGAAACTATAGCTACCACAATAAAAGGGCTAATAACAGATTATAAGTTGGAAAAGGATAGAAAATTCTCTCCTAATTGTACAAAAAAAAAGCATGAAAGACAGAAATACCGTTAATTTTCTTAAAAACTGAAAAACCAACCCAAAGCGACTACAACCAAACCGATGAATATGTATATGGTTTGGTTTGGTTTTGATATTTTAAAAACTGACTAGATTGGTTTGGTTTTGGTTTTAACCTAAAACCGACCCAAACCGACCCATGACACCCGTACCAGGTTCCATACGAAGTTCATACACCAGAAAATAAATATGTATAAATTTTTGTAATATGTATAACTGTATAAATTCGTTATAATTATTATGTATGAAATATGTATAAAAGTTGTATGTATATTTTGATTATGATAAAGTACATATAAATTGTATAAAGTCTGATCAAAGTATGTATAGATTATGAGAAAGTATATATGTATAATAAGTTTTCTAATTGATACAAACCAAATTCCATACATATTTCATACACATATCAGTTTTCAACATTTTTAAGATTAATTCCTATCGAATTTATTCGCATTTCATACACACTGTGCCGCATATGTCTAAAAATGATATATAGCAGATTCCATACACATTTCATACATATATTAGTTTTCGATATTTTTGAAACTACAGTTTATATAATTTATACAAATTTCAAACACACAATGATCGCGCATATCTAAAACCGATACAAACCAATATTTATATACAATTAATGCGCAGGTCGGTAATCAAAAATACTTTGTAATATTGGTTTGAAAATTTGTACTAGATGAATTTTAGGTCTGGAAATGGTGTCTATCATAGAGAGAGAGATCTTTTTAAAAAGAAGAAGAAGCTGATTGGTAACTATCTTAAAATTAAGACCACATTTAAAATCAGATTCTCTTCATAAAAATAGCCCAAAATCGTGGGTATCCCATTAAGCTCAAATCTAGTATACTTTATAATTTTATTGATATGTTTTGTAAATAAGGAAAAATATCCCTATGTTTTGTAATATAAAGTCTTAAGTAGTATTATTAGGTCATTTTCCCTAGCAATTTTGAAAAATTCTTATAATTATACATCTTTTTTAAGGAATAAACTTCATATACTTCACACTTTTTAAAATTACTCTTTTGTAAGCTTACCATACATCTTGAAAATAACAAACAAAGTAATTATCACAGAAAAGCATGCCTTTAATGTTTAATATATGCTTCCTAAATTTATCTAAGTTCTAAAAGGCAAATCTAGATATAAAAATATATTAAGATGCCATTTTCCGCTCAAATTTGCATTGGTATCAAATAGATACAACAGGAATTTTATTAATTGTTCAAGGCCCTTTTCTTTTTAACTATAAAAAGTTTCTTAAAGTTCTACCTCCATGTATCAAATAGATGTGTAATAGACAATTTTATTGCATAGAGAACTGAGGATTTACCTCTTCCTCTCAATTTGCAGAGATTTTGGTCTAGTTCGCTTTGTAATTTTTTTCTTTTCTTTTCTGTTTAATCAATAAAAAACAGTCACCTCTTGTTGGTTATTTTAGGAAGACAATTGTTCAAACTTATCCCTAAACTATGCGAAATGATTTACTTTTGTCCTTTATGCCGGGGCACAGTTATCTTGATTCACTAGAAGTCGGATAGGTAAGAAAATTTCTTGTCGAACTACGTACTTAATACTTACTATAAAATTAAAACTAGGCATCGGTTGTCGTCTAACCAGCTTTCTAACTTTAGGAAATCGAGAATTAGTCTTTTGATCCTCAAAACCTATTCTCGTCTTTCGAATTAAGCTTCCGATTTACCTATATTTGCTTTTTTCACTAACGGGAAACGATTATCACCACAAACCTACAACTTAAAATTAAATAGCAATAATTAATTTTAGTCGAAGAAAGGCTGGATGCTTTTGCATAGCTTAGAGATATACTAGACGGCGTATGCCCGTGCGTCCAACACTTTGAATTATAGTGTATCCATGTGTATGTAGTTGTGTTTGGATAGTGATAATATATATATGTATTTTATATTGCTAATAAAAATATATAAGTTTGCACTATTTTTATGCATATCTATATATACTATGTTCAAAACACGATTAATATAATATTAAAGTTTGTGCTCTGTATCCAAAACTTTATTATATTAGTGTTTGCTACAAATACAAAGTTGGCAAAAATTTATTAATATTTTTTAAAAGAGAAGACTTGTTTAAAAGAAAACTATTTTCCTTTCTTTGAGATAAAACAATAGCAATATTTAAGCATCAGTTGAAACGTTGAATTTTAATTCGATTAATTTAATGGTGTAAAATATTTTGTTGTTAATGTCAACGAAAAACTACTATTTTTTAATTTTTGGTAAATATTATCGGTTTAGCTCTTTTTACTTGTCATGTTGTCTTTTGCATGATTTTTTAAGGAAACTTCAATTAGAATTAGAATTTGACTAATTTACCTCATTAATTATTTGATCTCCATTTAATATTGTTTTTTCTTTTACGACATTAATCTCTTTTCACATTTATTAGAGTAAGGAAAAAAATGAAAAAGTAATTAAATTCTATCTTATTTTAAAATATAAATATTTTAAGTATATTTATTTTAGTAAACATAACAAATAAATGACATGGCGGAATAGCAAATACAACAGTTAAATATCTAGATTATATCTCGGGCTAATATAAGAAAAGAAAGGAAATTGTATGGTTTGACTACTTAACCTTTTAAAGAAAAGCAATAATATGAGGTCCATATTTTTTGTTGTACAATAATTTCATTTGCTCCCACTAATAGATTGATACGCATGTGGCAATTAATCCACCATTATTGACTTAATGAGGATACTTTGGGAATTACATGAATATTGTTTGATATTTTAATATGGGGTGCACTTTTTTTTTTACATTGCTTGTTTTTTTAATATGCGGTCCACTTTTTTTTTTTTTTTTATATTGTTTGATTTTTTTTAATATGAGGTCCATGGTGGGGTCCACTTTTTTTCCTTTTTCTTTTTAATATTGCTTTGTGTTTTTAGTATGGGGCCTAACCTTATATATATATATTTTAGGCTGATTGACGACGAAGCATGGGTATAAACCCATGGGTATAAATCCAAGCTTCTATATTGTTAAAATGAAATAAAATTTGAAGCTTTTCCCAAGAAAGAGAAAACGAAAACCCATTCGTTGTACCTTTTTTTTCTTTTTCTTTTTTTCTTTTGCCCTTTCCCTTTACATCTCATTATTAAGCAACCAAGAAAGTAGAAGAAACAAAAGATCAGGTGCTAAAGTTTAAACAAGAAATTAAATTTTCTCTTCTTCTTCCCCTTTCCTTGATTTGCATACGTCTTGATTCCATATTAAGAAACTCATACAGTAATTAAGAACCAAATAAAGATATGAACGTCAATGTTACGGAAAGGCAAAATGACAAAAATCAGTTCTAATTTGTTGAAAACTTTGGTACATGACACGTTCAAATAGGTCGGTTCATCTAACACCTATATATATTACACACAATTATCGATGACCGATGATTGTCATCGCCTAATTGATGAAAAACAAAAGGCATATATACTGTTTGGTAAGAAATCAAAGTAGCCTACGTGTCATCGCATAATTGATGCATCGTTATTGGACAAAAGCCAAGGCTCTAGCTAAATAACAAAGTTTAAAAGCTAGATTATTTGTTAATACTCTTGATTTGACTAATTGTTGATTGAATTTAAGTTATATACATTCTTCAGTGTAAAAAATAATCACTAGCAAATCATATTCACATGTCATAGAAGGTAATTTTTATGATTACAAATCCCATATATTAAAAAGACTAACTTATAAATATTAATTCTTTGATGACTTGATAATTTAAAAAAAAAAATATATTGTAACCATGTATATAACTTAAAGTTTGGTTGGAAGTATCTTTCGGATGAATCTTCTCCAGCAGATTCTTCCCAAGAAACATTATTTGATACGTTCCCACGTAATTCTCTTTGTCTATAATATTAGTATTAATATAATAAGTAATGCTTACGTGTATATCATTATTTTAGAGACTAAATAATGAAAAGTAAAGAGTATTAAAGTCTAACAATCAATTGCAGGTTGTTTTGTGTAAGAAGGAGATTGGTTAACAATTAATTCGTCATAATTTTTCTTTTTTATTTATCAGGGTCATCAATTTTCTTTTATTATCTGTTGACCATGCAATGCAATAGTCCCTAACGAATTGACTATTGACCATGGAATAATATAAGTCGATCCTTAAAAAAATACTCCTAAAAACGAATTATTTTGCTGGCGCGGCGCGTTTCCTCGGGCTCCAATGCGGCTGTCGGTACCGAACATAGAATGGAAAACAAAAAAAAAAAAATTATATTGCTCGCTCCTCATTCGGAAAGCAGACAAAGAGCGTTCAAAATTTTATGTGTAATATTGTAATACTGCAACTTATCACGACGGGATGTGGTAAGATGAATAGGAACGCTTCACCCTTAATTAAAGTTTCGAGATCGAATTTTGCGAATGAGTTTTTTTCTTAGTTGGGAGCGCTTCTCCCAAATCATTAATGGGTCTTACATGACGCGAATCAAAATTATTTGAAGCCTAAAGACCCAAAGCGAGTATGAGCCACGGGGTGGAAAACCAAAATAAATAAATATTGCAACGTCTTTAGTAAATTCTTTTATCCACAACATCTGATATACTTTGTGGGCACTTTTCGTCTCGGGACAATCTGGTCTTATCAAAATCAACCAATTTATATGAAATATAATGTTAGGTTTTACCAAATTTGATTATTTGAATCAATATGATGGGGCCAGTCAAGAACTGCCATATTCTGAAGATGAGAATAGCATAGATGAGGATGCTGAGATGGATGTTTGGGCACACCAGGAGAGATAAGATAGGAATGTAGATATCCGGGACAAGGTAGAGTGGCCCCCGTGAACGATAAGATGCGGGAAGTGAGGCAGAGATAGTTCGGGCATGTGAGGAGGATAGGTACGGATGCCCCATTTAGGAGGTGTGATAGTTGGTTGTTGTAAGCTTGGGGTGGGGGAGAGGGGGTGGGTCGAGGTAGACCAAAGAAGTAGGTGAGGTGATTAGGCAAGATATGACTCAACTTCAGCTCACTGAGGACATGACCTTTGATAGGAGAGCGTGGAAGTTGAGAATTAGGATGGAAAGATAGTGGGTAATCGGGTGCATTTTGTTTGCAATTCTCATAGTTTTGGCACTATTTTTGTATTCTCTTATTCTTAGATTTCTATTATTATCTGTTAATTCTTTAGCCTCAGTTACCTTATTGTCTTGCTATTGTTTTGCTTGTTGCCTTCTTGCTATTGTTTTGCTTGTTGCCTTCTTGCTATTGTTTCTTTAGCCTTGTTTACCTTATTCTCTTATTTTTGCTACTGCCCCTTTTTCTTCTTTCTTTGAGCCGAGGGTCTCTTGGAAACAATCTCATGGTCCTCTCAAGATAGAGATAAAATCTGCGTACACTTTACCCTCTCAGATCCCACTTTTGTGGGATTACACTTGGTATGTTTTTGTTTTTGTTAATATATTCTCTTTTCTATAAGAAGGTCTATTTTCAAAACGGGTATAATTCAAACAATGATAACTAGTCAAGAAAAAAAATCATTTTAAGTGAACTACGTACATAAGAAGAAAACTCCAAAATAAGAAACAAAAAAAAAACTCGAAAATAAGAAACAAAAACAATCATTTTAAACAACAAATGCAGAAGTGTTTGGTGCAAGCATTGAGAATAGAAAAAATCAGTTTAGGTAGTGCGTCTCTCTTTACTGGGTCTTTCGTGGCATAGATCTTAATCAGTCGGGGCGTAAAATGGATTATAATTTAAAGAGTAAATCCCACTTTATCCCCCTAACATTAAAGGGTTGGGAAATAATACCCCCTCTAAATATTAAATGGGAACGATAATTTCCTTACGTAATATTTTCTGGTGAGAATTTTTCTTAATTGAATAAAGATCTTTTTTCTTTTTCCTTCTAAAATTAAAATATGAAAATATATAAATTTTATTACTGTCCCGTTCACCTATTCCGTTGATTTTTTTTTTTTTAAGGATATAACTGCTACTTGGAATAATTTGTCAATAAATTTTTATCTATGTGGAATTTGTTTTACCTGCATGCGCATTAAAATTTGGGATTCTAATTTCACATTTACAGTCTACCTAATTTCTCACTCTAACGTTACCTTTGGGTCATCTATAAATATTTTATATAATAGCAATTCCATCCGCTAAGATATATTTCACAACAATTTTCACATTAATCAATTATTTAAGCATATATTCTTTTATATTTTCAAAACAATCAGATGAGCCAAGAAAATAATTTTTTTTTCCTGAAAAATCAATCCATTTTGATCCTGTATGAAACTTTTCTCTAATTATGTTTATATAAGCAATTCTTTGAGGGTATGAACGAAATGCTTGGTTACATGAAATTAATCGCCATCTTATTTGAGTGTTTATATTTATGTTAATAGATGATTAAATCTAATAAATAAGAGTTATATATTTTTGCATTTTAGATCTAGAAAAACTATGTTTATTCAAAAAATGAAAAGCCTCACCGAATAATATTGTCTAAGGGGTTATCGTTCCCATTCAATATATGGAGGAGGTATTGTTTCTCAACCCTTAAATATGAAGCGGTAGAGTAAAATTGTCTTTTAGCTTAAACTCATCAGAAAGGAAAGAAAACACAAGCTTCAGCTAATCAAGAAAAGTCCCTACAGAGTTCATTTTTGCCTTGATTTTGTTTTTTTGGTGTTCAATAGAACATGGAAGGAGTGAATGGGATAATTCATAGATAAAGGTATTGTCAGAGTGGAAAATTAGGTAGATTTGTTGATGTGCAATTAGAACCCCAAAGTTTAATGCAGGTAAAACGAATGCTATATAGCTAAAAATTTATAGACAGATTATTGCAAGTAGCTGTTATATCCTAAAAAATTATATTACTTAAACAGAATATGTGAATGAGCAATAATAAGAATTACTATATATTTTCATATTTAATTCTAGAAATAAAAAGAAAAAAGATCTTTATTCAAATAAGAAAAATTCTCACCGAAAAATATTGCTTATGGAGGTTATCTTTCCCATTTAATATTTGGAGAGAGTATGTTGCAAGAACCTACTCCTAACTAAACAAAGACTCCTCCGAGGAGCCACCATCGGTATTGCTCCATCTCTTAAGAAAGGACGCGGGGGGCCTGTCTTATAATAAAGGGGGTACTCTCTTTGTTTCTCAATCCTTAACTGTTAGGTGGGTAAAATGGGATTGACTCTAATTTAAAGGAAAAAGAGAACAATTAGCATCAATACTAGTTGTTAATAAAGGGAACAAGTCTAAAATTATTTTATACCTTATACCAAATAAAGTATAAAATGCATCCTATGGTATAAGCTGGGATATCCCTTCTTGTGCCACTTATCCTAGATGAAATAAAATAGTCCCAAAATATGGAATAAATTAATCCTGAGACTATAATCTCGGGATAATTTTGATTACCTACCAAACGACGACTTTAGGTATTATTTGAATTGCTCAAGTGTTTCAAAGTGATTATTACTCACATCGAAATTATAAATCTTGGACTTCTTTTTACAATCTGATTACGTAATTGTTACTTTTCCTTCACTAATTATTTCCAAGGATGTTGAGCAAATTACGTAATAGAACACATAAAATAATATACACATGCATATCTCATCAGTCATCACCCTAGGGAGCAAGCAAATCTTAGTCGGTGTTGCCACTTGCCACCTATAAAGTAACATGAATATTCATACTGTGAGTGATGCGTATGAAAGGGATACCGAATCAATTTTGTGCTTAGATCATAAGAGATATTAAGCTACAAAAATTGTTAAACATTTTCTTTGAGCTTTTGTTAAAGAATTCAATCGTTGAATATCTACCGAAAATGAATATACCGTCAAATTTGCGACAGATACAATATGCATGTGTTTTTCTTTTTTATTTTGGAATAGTCTTTCCATTAATTTATGGCCACGAGACTGACAACTTAAGTTATTTATGAATAAATGAATTCTTTTTTATTCTGTATCTTCTCGTGACTCAATAGGAGAGATTGACCTATTTCATACTTTTTCAGATAACAAAAATTCAGCTTCTAAGGAATGATTAAAACGCTTTATCTTTCGAAATTTATTCAAAATTTTGAAAGTTCCCTTTTCGACATCATTATTTGAAGAAATTTTTATCATCAAAGGAAAAAAAACTTATCTTTTTATTTTTTATTTTTTATAATTGAATTATCAACTACTTCAATGATTTAAAATAGATAAATACACCAAATAACAATTTTTTTTTTCTGAGATGGATAAAAAAAGATTAATGCAAGGTAAGATTTTAAGACTAAGCACTTTTCAATCCCTTAATATGCATTTTGACTGTGAAAAAGTTGTTCCAAATAAAAAGGATTGATATAAGAGTTGAAGAAACGTGATTGAAACGGTTGTGAAGCTGCAAGCACATGCCACCAATTCTACCAAAAAAAAAAAAAAAAACACATGCCAATGGATCATGCATGTGGTGTGATGGATGTATCCTCCACTAGTGGCGCAGGAGGCTTATCTAGAAAATATACTGTGTATATAAAGTTAAAATTATCTTTTATTTGCATATAGTAAATGTTGAATCTCCTTTAATTTGCTTTTTCGTGTGTTTAGTTCCTTCTATTTTAAATTTCCGTAGTAAAAATTTGGACTTCTTCACTACCTTCCAATACCCTAACAAGATGTTTCGGTTCGAGCCCGCAAATAATTTTTTTTTAATAAGGAGCGCGTTCCTCATCGACGACTCCTACGAGGTATGAATTAGTTGAATAAATTGTGCCAGTGTATACCGAATAAGATGGTCATAGGGAAAAAGAAGAAGAGAAAAGTAGGCATGCACCTTATTTTAGGAAAGTGAAAGGGCGGCAATTCATATAGCCACTTGATCCTTTGAATTATATTCCATGGAACTTGTTTTCTATATCCAGAAGGTACTTAGCAGCTACAGCCAACAGGGTTAATTTGATTGGAGGGTTGAGCCTAGAGATGTCAATTATAGTCTAAGTTTACAGCAAAGTCCAACTCATCATCAGAAAGTTTGACGGGTTGATATCAGTCAATGATACAATTTTCAGTGGGGAGCCCAAATTACACCTTTAGTCAAAAGTTTTCAGCCGAAAATACTAAGCAACTAGGTTGACTCACAACACACCGTTTAAAGCTAATGCCAAATTGTGCATTTTCTAGCTAAGAAACTAAAAATAAGGATAAATGGAGAGAGAGAGAGAGAGAATAAAAAATAAATGAATAAACAGAAATATCCAATTGTAAATAGAAATTGTTTTATAAGTAGTTTTGAGTTGATCAGCCTGTGGGGATCGAGTTATGATTCACTACTTGGACAAATGCAATTCACCCGTTTGACAAGAGAGAAAATAAAAAATAAATGAATAAACAGAAATATCCAATTATAAATAGAAATTGTTTTATAAGTAGTTTTGAGTTGATCAGCCTGTGGGGATCGAGTTATGATTCACTACTTGGACAAATGCAATTCACCCGTTTGACACAAGAAATCATACCTATTTGCCAAAAAAAAAAAAAAAAAGGAATCATACTTAAAAGAAAAAATATATGGAAAAAGAAGAATAAGTATTTTCGTTCCATATATGAGTCAAAGTAAGAAAAATAAATTAGTGTATTTTTTATTTAGTTAGTTGTAAGAACAATCTAAGACTTGCTTCACGAATCTAATTTTGACCATCACGATTAGTTATCTTAACTAATTGTTTCAAAGGATGTAGAGTAATTACGTAGTAGAACACACATAAAATAATACACACATGCACATAACTATTTATTGCCCTGGGGGGCAAGCAAATCTTGGTTGGTGTTGCTACCTACAAAGCAACAAGATCACTGTTCATACAGCCAGCCCAGCAATATAATATATCTGATAGTTAGGGATCATAAAAATAAACTCATTTGTCTTTCCATTAATATTTGCAGATATTTTCCTATAACAAAGTTTTTGTGACATAACGCAAGGGGTGCTTCTTTTATTATCTTCCTCTTTTTTTACAGTAGTATTGACAGTAATATTTCCGCGGGTGGATTATATTCAAATTTGAAGTTTATGTGTTCTAGCGACTTTTTGCATGCCACTGAATCTTTAACTCATTTATGTTATTGGGGTTTTGCATTTTATTATATGTATGAATTTAGCGGTTTTCACAACGCATACTCCGTCTGTCCCAATTTATTTGCTTCACTCGCCTTTTTGATACGTTTCAAAAAGAATGATACATTTTTCTTATTTGGCAATAGTTTAACTTTTAACTTTATTTTTTACGTTTAACGAGATGATTTATAACCACAAATATTTTTGGCTTGTTAAGACCACATGATTTTTTTATTTCTTAAACTTCGTGCCGAATCAAATTATCACATAAATTGGGACGGGGAAGTATAAGATTTGAGTTAAAGCTACAATTGATTCTGCAAAACTCATACGATAATTGTGTATCTACTCCATGGGCGAATAGGGAGAGAGAGAGAGTAGATATTGACAAATAATCGATTGCTAGTGTTACTAATTATTACTCTTTATTTACAAGCACTTTTCCGAACCTTGCTGCATTTTCAAATTTCAACAATAATTAAGAGAAATATTTGTCAAAGAAAAAGGAAAATTTTGGACTGAAATTTTTGTCTTGGCTCTATATATGTGCATCAAAGAAGAGACGTGAATAAAATGGAAAGCTGCAGCCGCAGAAACAACACATGCACTTTGTTACGAAAAGTTAAAAGGTTGGAGCTATCGTAGGGACAGTCAAATCTTTGAAATATCTCCATAAAATTTAATATTTCACATCAAATTAATTAATTTAATGTATATGGTGCCTTAAAATTAAATCTTGAGTTTCTCTCCTACTTGTACAAGCACCTTAATCTGTCTGGAACTTTAAAATAGGATCAAATGTTAGCTAAAAGGGTTTGTGAGTTATGTCTGTTAATGTCTCACGTTGAGTATAAAGCATCTATCCACAAAGGATGTAAAGAGATAATATAATCAAATAGTTAAAAAGCGTATTTTATTTTGTTAGCTAACTTATTTAAAATTTTAAATGAGATGATCACACAATTTAACATGTACAAACTTTATCACAAATACATAAAAAACAAACAGCAAAATTTTACGTGTTTGATCCACTCATAAAAGAATAGCCCATACGTGATGAGCTGGTTGAACATAGAGAGAACTTTTGAACATTGCTACAGATTCACTAGCCAAATTAGCTTTCTTTGGATGACCCTTTGCTTTTCCGCGATGTACATCAACTGCCAGAAGGGGCTACTAGACCCTGATAAGAGACAAATGTCTAGTGGGCTACCTAAATACGACAAAGCCAACTTTTTTGTGAGCAAAAATCTATAGATCTTGGTATATGTGTTACACCCGTATCTTGGACTAAGGTTAGACTCATATCATTAGAGTTTTAGTGCAAAAACCGAAGGTTTGAACGTTTTACGAAAATGGTTGATAGACCTACTTCGGGCAGCGATAACTCCTTGATTAGTTGGGAATTTGGGAAAGTACCCTCAATGAAAGTTGTAGTACGTAGAAATACCTTTCTAACGATATAAGGACCAGACCAATAAGAGATCGGAGCAAGGAGATATGATCGTCTCAATATGGCTAATAGTAAGGCACTTAAAATTCTATAGAATCGGCTAAATTTTCGATACGTCTGCCTTATGGTCAAATTTCGTGAAAATCCGTTGAGCATTTGAGAAAACTTAAAACATGAAAGTTGTATCTATTTGGAATAGCTTTCCAACGATATATTATGGAGCCCAAACAGAGCTCTGTACAAGAGGTTAAGACCATTTTACCGAACACTGCGTAGAACCGACACACGTCGCTTTGCAGGGCGCGTGGGGGCGCGTGCAGAGGGGTGGGAAGGCCCCGCATTGCGGGCCGATCGCACAACTCTGAGTATCGACCTGAAGAATGTCGTGCAATGGCCCCGCATCGCGTAACAGGTCGGGTTCGGGTCAAAAGTCGGAATTTCGCGTTTTAAGTTATATTTAAGCTTGGGGTTTATTTGCCTAACACCCCTAGTCACGAAAAATCACCCTAAATTCATAGAGAACAAGTCTCAAACCTCAAGAACCTTCCAAGGTAAGTTTTATCAGGATTCTAGGTTAAATTCAAGTCCCTAATCCCTTTCTAACTTGAGTAAACCTTTCCAACACAATTCTAACATATACTCTAATGATCTAAGCAAGAAATCATTGTTCCTAATCTAGGGTTATCAAGAAAACCCATCTCAAGGTTCAAGAATCAAGATTTAGGGAATCTTCTCCAAAATTCAAGTCTTTAATTCAAGATTTTGGAGCAATTAAGTTATGTAGAACTTCCATCCACATGTGGGAATCTCTACGTTCTTCCCCATGCTCCGTTTCTTGATATCCATGAAGTTCAAACCCTAGGGCATTAAACCCAACATATTGGTAGCCCGTAATTATGTATTTATGTACATGAATTTTGTATCTATATTCGTTATTGTATTCCTAATCTTCCATTACGGTTATTAGGAACCCTAGCTTAATCCATGAATCATGAATTCTTCCTCATGTGTTCTTATTATGTTTATACGAAACTTTATGATTTTATGTAGCAAGTTACAAGCATGTTTTCAAGTCAATTAT
Organism: Lycium barbarum; assembly: GCF_019175385.1. Classification (NCBI taxonomy): domain Eukaryota; kingdom Viridiplantae; phylum Streptophyta; class Magnoliopsida; order Solanales; family Solanaceae; genus Lycium; species Lycium barbarum. The sequence continues at coordinate 2,917,299 of NC_083340.1, forward strand.
ATATATATATATATATATATGATTTTGAACTATTGTTATTACTCATGAATCAAGAACATGTTTGCAAGACTATGACAAGTTATCTCATGAAACCATATTATAAGATATTTCATGAAACCATGTTACAAGTTATTTCGTGAAATCATGATTACAAGTTATTTACAAGTTATTTCACGAAGATCATGGGCTTCTTAGCCAACTATATCATGTTCATGTTTTTGGGAATTGCTTAGTTAACCGAGAAGGCTCAGATAGCCTGAAACTACGTTGCCACCGTAGGATAAGGGTTGTCAGCAAGGAGGCAACACCTTCATTATGCAGTTTGGATCCTTACATGCTTATTATCACTTAAATCTCATATCCCTGGCAAGGTGTGAGTGTTCTCCTGGTAGGACGCAAGTACCAGATCATGTTGTCGGTTATACTATAGCGTTCCCCACGTTACAAGTAGTTTTACATACATGTATTTTCCATTGATTTACTGTTTTCAGACTTTACTCACGTTTCATGCTCATGTTCAAGTTACATTCAGTTTTGGTTCATGTCTTGTACGTATGTTGTGCCATGTTCTTCATTTCAGCAGGTTTTACATACTAGTACTATTCACTTTGTACTAACGTCCCTTTTGCCCGGGGCCTGCACTTCACGGTGCAGATACCGGTTTTCAGGAGCATACACCTGCGCAGTAGGATCACTTCAGTTATCAGCTTATTGGTGAGCCCCATTCCTCTCGGGTTCAACATGGAGTCTGCATTAGTATTCAGTTTATGGTAGTCCAGGGTCATGTCCTGGTAGTTAGTATTCAGACATGTTTTAGAGGTTTCATAGACATATATTAGTTCACAGAGTCAGCTATGCTTTCATGTTTGCAGACTATTATGTTTTCATGATATTTCATGTTATGAGAAAATTCTAAGACTTTATTCCGCAAATTACATTTCATGATTCATTTAAATTGCATCATATAGATTGTATTGTTTTGATGCCCATGTTGACAAGCAAGCCATGAGGTTCGCTCGGACACATGCAAGCAAGGCCCGAGTGCCGTGTTACGCTCAGGCCATGGTTCGGGGCGTGACAATATGCTAGAGAATGCAAAGTAGGCTTTGTTAAACATTTTCTTTTTTAAATAGATTGCTTGCAATTTATATTTGTATATCAGGGGTCAGGCCTAGCCCCCCGCCCCTTTTTGTTGTATTTTTTATAAAATGATAGTATACAACACTCTTATCCTGACTTTTTTTTTTTTTTTTGAAAAAAACATGATCACATAATTCGATAAAATTACATATAAAATTTGGATGACTTTTAATTTTACTCTAATTTTATAGATTGGGATGCTAAAACTCAAAGTGCATATCTATTTACGGAGAATTTTCCAAAGATTTGAGTGTTGACAAACAGAGGAAATCATATCAAACCGAAAATGCAGGAAAAAAAAGAAGTGATCAAAACTCAATTTAGTTCCATATAATAAAATTAAAGTAAGGAAAATTGACATGACTACGTGTTTTTGTCACTTAGTTATATAATTGTAAAAGGTATTTCTCGTGCTGCATGCTTATCTGAAGAGTCTCACTGCCAAGTTGCCAACTCATAAATATTCTGACCCACATAAATATTTTCTTGGATTGTAACGTGACTGGTACTGTTATACTGTAATAAGGTCCCCTGCCTTATCTGCCACATGCATTAAAATCAGGAGTTCAATTTATTAAAAATGCAATTAATAACAACCTTTTAGAGTCCTAATTCCTCTCAAATTGCTTGATATAGTTATGTGATGCACAGCTTAGTCAGCACCTCCTGCGTGACGATGAAAAAGTAAAGCAAGAAAATGAAAAATAAAATAAGAAAAGGGACTTAAACTCAAGGAAAAAGTAATTATCCTCCCCCAAGTGTTATGATGAAATGAATAGGATCTCTCCGTTCTTAACTAAAAGTTTCGTGTTCAAGTTCTAAGAATGAAAACGTCTTGGTAGGAAGCGCTCCCCCCTTTAATAGGTCTTATGCAATGTGAATTTGAATTAGTCGGGGCCCTAAAAGATGTACGAAACACGGACTGAAATATAAAAAGAGTAATTATTCTCCTTTGGCACACTCATTAAGAAATTATCAAATACAGTCAAACCTCTCTATAGTGGCAGCGTTTGTCCAAAAATTTCATGGCTGCTATAGTGAGGTGTTGTTATGCATGTATACTGACATTCGATATTTAGATCTCATTTTGCTGTTATAAACAAAAGTACGCAAAAAATTAACTTTTTGTAGTTTTTATGTTATAAACGAAAACAATATACTTGTAAATTTTAAAATCTCAATTGATTTTCATATCTCATAAACTAAAAATTGCAAAGACTAATAACTTACTACTAAATCCATAACTACTTGTACCACACAGATAAAGAATTAAAATCTATGGAACATATGCATTTTAAATTAATTGAGAATTTAAATATTTCAAGTTTGATGTAAGAACTCTGTAATTGTAGGCTGTTTCGTAAATTCTAGTCTCTTAGTGATAATATAACGCTTGAACTGACGAAGACTTTTGCCCAAACTTTCAACAAAAGGAAATTCAATAGTTTTCCCTTGAAGGGTGTCTAAGGGCCCATTTGGCTTAGCTTAAAAAAAGCAGCTTATAAGCTGTTTTAGCTTATGAGCCAAAAACTCAACTTATTTTTTTTGGCTTATTTTAAGCACAAAATAGCTTATAAGCTGGCCAACCAAACACTTAAAAAAGCTGAAAGCAGCTTATAAGCTGGTTTCAACGACTTATAAGCTGGTTTCAACAACTTATAAGCTAAGCCAAACAGGATCTAAGTGCTTAACAGTTGTCTCTTCTATCTCCAAGTAGCAGTAGGTTGAGGCTCTTCATCGACATTTTTGTTGTCACATAATATATTTCTTACAAAATATTATTACACGCTATTTGAGTATGACTGTTATAGAGAGGTAATTTTACAAAGAGTGTACCACTATAATGAATACCATTGCTGTTACAGGTAGAATGTTGTTATAGAGAAGTAAAATATAACATGAAAAAACGGTTCCGAAGAAAATCAGGCAGTTATAGTGAAATGTTGTTATAACGAATGACAATTATAGAGATATTTGACTGTACTATTAATAACAAAAATATTTGCTAGATTTATCCTCATCTCTTTTTTAAATGAGTAATTAATTTTTCATTTATTTACTAAATGGAGAGGAGCCAAATCCAGATAAAGGGTACCAGACAAAACACTTTCAGCAAAACGACTAATTGATCATTTTGTGCAAATTAAAAGACTTTATGGTCTATGTTTCTTCTTTTGACAAACATCGAATCTTGTTATCCGATTGTTACTTTCGAAGTAAAAAAATTCCAAGTTCTTTTTTATGGCAAGGGTAATTAAGCATGATTTTCTGGAACAAGATACAGAAAATGTCGTTTGAAGAAATAAAAGCCGTAAAAATGTCAAAAAGGAAGAGCGGCAGTACTGGTACTGTCTTAAGACTTGATAACCTACATTCCAGAATTTCTGGCTCTTTTTTTTGTCTCTTATTAACAAGAATAACGCTAATCGAAGTTCCTAACTCTCCTTTCGGAGACAAAAAGAATATTACTAAAAAAATTAAACCAAGCACCACAACAAACAATAAGGCATATCAGAATTTAATAACTTAATCACACACGTGGCACTTAATCCAACAGTCATCAGACTTTGACTATAACACTTGTAGAACAACTACAAGGATTCTAAGTTGCCTATACTCGAACATGGTAAGAATTTGACAAATAGTTAATCTAATGTAGCAAGTTATTTTTACCGTATTTTAAACCGTAAATAGTCAAAATTGGGCTTCAACTATGCGAATCGAACAACTTTACCATCCCTTAAAAATTGGTCATTATTACCAAAATGGTTCAAAAATGCCCTTTGGAGCTAACAACCCTCATTTTCTTTATTTTTATTAGCATTTTTAGTTTATATTATATGCCACATGTCCTAATTAAACCAAATGGACCAAATATACCCGCGCTAATCCTATGAGATAATTTTAATTTACACCTATAATATGTGTTTAATTTAATTTTACCCTTTCCTCTATCATTACTACCACTTCTCCATCGATTTTGACCCTTTTTCGTATGTATTTATAAGGTTTTTTTTTTTTTTTGATAATGTATTTATAAGTTAAAATGTTCATACATACCATAAATAATTATCTAGCTAGTTTTGGAGTTGATAGATAAGGTAAATAAAAATTACATGAAAATTAAGTCGAAAAAAGAACTCATCATCAGAATTAATTGGCTTTGAAAGTCATCAAACGCATGGGACTCGAGTTAGGTAAATTTGATGTGATTTCTTTTGGAATTTGTGTTGGACAAGAAAATATACTGCCTCGACCCATATCCAACTGCCGCATGTTATATTTATTTGTCTCCCTCCTTACAAACAAAACATTGAATTTATAATAGCAAATATACAGAAAAAAAAAAACTTTCGATATTGCACCTTTAAATATCTCATTTCCTCCAAAGATCTTCCTATCTTACGTTAGCCAAAAAGTTCCAAAAATTCCAATCCACAAACAAAAACAATTTATACAGATCTAGAAAAGGAGAAATATGCTTCTCTTCTTAAAATCAATACGTTCCAGATCAGTCAATCATCAAAATCATGATCATCAAGATCAATTAGAGTTCAAGAGCTATAGTTGCAGAGATGCTACTACTACTTGTTCATCATCAACATGTGTATCTTTAACAGTATGGAGAAAATCACTTATTTTTTGCTGTAAAGGATTTACAGTTATTGGCTCTGATGGCAATTTAGTTTATAGGGTTGATAATTATGCTGGCCGCCGTGATCAAACAATTCTTATGGATGGTTCTGGAAAACCTATCCTCACTATATGTCGGCATAAGGTAATTAATATATTTACGTAAATCCTTTTTGCTTTTTAGTTGTGTCAAAAGTACTTAGTAGTTAACATTAATTCCATTTTGAAACTAGATAGTTGATTAAATAATAATAAATAAATTTTGTAGATATCAAAGTACAAGATTCCAGTATCTTTTCTGTACTTTGCGGCTGCCGGTTAAATTTTGTACTTACGTACTATTCCATAAAGTATAAACTTGATTAGCTCGAGTTTTATCATAAGATAACATTTTAATAAGCATAACGAATAGGAGTACTACTATAAATAACTAACCCATTATTTAGCTCGAGTGTTATCTTCGTAGACAGTATGGAGTATATTGTAGACGTTTTTTTTTTTTTCTCCTTTTAAATTTGCGGTTTAGTTGGCAGAACCTATTGGCTAATATATAAGGCTATTTTAATTTAACTTCTTTTATAAAGATAACGAAAGATTTTTTTTAACGGAAAAGGGCCAAGCTTGGAAGCTTAAATATCCTTAAAGACAACTATTTTATTTTAAAAAATGCTCATTTTAGATAGTTGAATGATTGAATTGTTTGGCAAAGATTTTAGGAAAGAGATAATTGCTTTTGATAGTAGCAAAAACTTGTTTTTAGCTAAAAAAAATTGGCCTTTTCCTTGAAGCACATTTTAAAAGATTGGCCAAGCAAAAATTGTTGCTTTAGTATTAACAAAAGTGTTGTAAAAATATATTAGTCAAACACAAACGACTATTCTCCAAAAGTTTTTTTTTTTTGTTTTCAAAAAGCACAAAGCACTTATGACATAACACACGTTCAAAATAAGCAAATTTTTTATGATCATGAATCAATTTTGCTATAAGATGGTCTATAATGAAGGTAGCAGTAAACTATATATAGTAATCTCCTAGCGTGATAACCTAAAATCAATAATCTCCTAACCAGTAAAAATGTTGATAGGTATAAAAATAAATTATGCTGTCTGTAAATTAGTTAAAATCATTTTTTTCCTTTTTCTGGGTGATTTCGCAGAACCTAAAGCTAGTAGACAACAATTGGTTCATATATGAAGGAGAAGTACTTGGGGGACATGATTACACCACCAGCACCAAGACATCATCGTCGAGAAAAAAACCAATATTCTGTGTAAAGAAACAGATGAAGATTTTACAGAGTAACATCAACGTACTTGCCCATGTTTATTATCATGGAATATCCGACAAGAGATATTCTTATATTATTGAAGGGTCATATGCAAACAGAACATGCAAAGTGTTGGATGCAAAATCAAGAAATGTGGTGGCAGAAATAAGGAAGAAGCAAGCTGTAGCTGGCGGTGCTACTTTTGGATTAGAAGTTTTTGTATTAGATGTAATGCCAGGGTTTGATTCTGGTTTTGCCATGGCTATGGTGTTGTTGTTGGACCAAATGTTCTCCTAAGTTGTTTCGATATGTTTGTTTTATGTATCGTTAACGGTCTCATATATATTTATTGAGTGAATGTGATGTTGTCTCCTTATATGTTCTGCTAACCTGCATGTTCGTCACTCTAGGCTTACAATTTTCCCATTTTATTTTGTTGATTGATTCTAACTCCGAAAAACATATACATGGAGCTATGTCGACAATTACTTACATTTCACTAAACGATCAGATATACCGCGCCACGTTCCATCCCCTCTTTCCATCCCCTCTTTCCATAGAGGAGATAAAAGAAGAATCAATGATATACTAGTAATTTTGCGGTAGGACTTTGTTCATTTCGTCTTTAGTTTCCTCGATTTTCACAAGGTAGATTGCTTGCTCAGCGCTTGCTCATATATATTCTTCGTTTACCAAACACTGGATCATCATGTTATGTTATTCACTTCCAGGATTGTGTGTGCGAGAATGTTAAATGCTCCGCGTTTATTAAGAAAATGAGTTATTTTATCTATGTGGTTTTGGTCAATCCCATCTCACAGATGCGCGAGTATGTTAAACGTAATACATTGTTTGAGAAAATAAACTGTTATCAGTGTAAGCAATCCTCGTCTTTGGGGCCGAATTAGACCCAAAATTTCATTTTTATGACATGTACTTTGATGCGGACTAGTTTTACTACTACTACATTTACTATTCTTTAGTGACAAGTGATACAAATGTAATGTGTATATATTTTACTAAGTTATAAACGTTAAAATTGAAAACATATATATATATATATATATATAGATCAAATCAAAGTCGTCTATTTTCTTATGGCATGTTCTCCTTTTGCTCAGAAAAATTCAAGGACGGTGGCTCTATCCATAAATGAGTTGAAAAATCGAAAAACAAAATATATGGAAATTAAACTAGTCAAATTCTCATCTGTATGACTCTAGTAATTAATCATTTTTCTTCTTTGTCCTAATTAATAGAATGATACTAATTGTAGTACTAGAGTGTTGTAGAGGAAGTAAATGCTGAAATTCTAATCCAGGGCAAAGGCAGGATTTGAAGTTTATGTATTCAGTTTATTTATTTTAAGTTATTGAGTCTTAAATTAATAATTTGTATATATTCAACGGATTTTGTAACGATATGAAGAGCTCCGGTGAGCTCAACAATGGAGAAATTAGAGAAAGAAGGAAAGGGAGAGGGAGAGAAAGATAACATTTTTCATTCAACATGACCTAGTAAAATGCAAATACAGGGAATTTAACATGACCTAAAATAATCTAACCATCCCACCACGTGGCAACTATAGTTGTCAGCTTTAGGGACTAAAAAGTAAATAAAAAGGACCCAAACGACATTAGACAAACTTAAGATACTAAATGAATAAAGTGAAAATAAAATAGGAACCTCTCAACTGTTACATTCCATCCCTCTTCAAAGAACCTTGTCCTCAAGGTTAGGATTCATGAAATTGATAAATGAATAAGCCAACAAACTAGTACTTCTTGCTTTTTGAAGATCAGAGAATGCTCCATAGTGTTGAAAAGAACTCCGGACAACATAAATAGCACCATAAGAGTTCTGAACTTCTAGGCCAAAATGATATTGATCATCTTGAAGCTCATACACTTTAGATCTAGTGCAATCAATGCAGAAAAACTTAGAAATAATGCTCCACGCAAATAGATGTCTCTTCACCAGTAAGCATATTCTTGTGTAAGCTGTCGAAATAACTAGATTCAAGCTCACAGAACCAATCAGGAGAATCCAACAAACATATTGAATAAAAGATTCAAATTGCTAGCCTGGGAAATTGGTTGGACTCATCATGTGACACTAATGTGTGATTCATACAATAATGAAAATGACCACATAATGTTGAACCATTACTTCAGTTATGTTATCTTCCAATATAACCTTTCCCATAAGCTGATATAGAAAAAGGAACACCTCCAGGATCAACAAAGAAAATGGTTTTACCATTAATCTCTCCAAAATAATAAGTCAATTGTGCAATAGTGGTTTCATGAATGATCTTAAGAACATTTGAGCTAGCAATGAGACTTGCTTTCTTTGCTGCTACTTGCTAATAAGCCACTCCCATAAAATTGAATGCAACAACTTTAACCACCAACTTACGGTGTTGATTAGAACTAGAATAGTACCGAAATTTCATTATTATCAAGAAGGTAAAAATCATTGAAATAGGCAACTTGTTTTTAGATCCATTCTTACATTGATACATCTCTATATTCTCAGCGGTAGATGAGATTACTGCAACTTGAATCCTGTCATAGCCCATTTTGCATATATCAGCCAAGGTGTTTGAGACGATTGCTACGAATCTCCATGTTACTTCCCATGATGTTTGAAGCATAAACACGGGATTAATATGTGTTGTAGATAGATTCGTTGGAGCCTCTACTAACAACATCTGCTTGAAGGCAAAAAAGACCACCACCTCTCTCGGTTGTAGGATAGCTACAACTACACTTGACTTCATATGTACTTCGAGCCGAGGCTCCATCCTTCCTGGACCCAAAAGGAGTGGATTATCTAGACCATGTGCAATCCAACAAGGTAACAACCATCCAACCCATTTTTGCTGCATTACCAATAAGGAAAAACCCCAAGCTGCTAAAGCCTCAACATCTATGTGATCACAAGTAGTCCAAGCCAAAACTCTCCATCCATCAGTAGCTCTAAGAGTCTACCAGTCCATGCCACAAAGATTGTCCTGACCACTGCTGAACTTCTCCAGTCACATCGAGCTATAGGTTGAAACAAAATTGGACCAAACAATGCTCTATCAAAAGCTCGAAGAAGAACTTCAGTTAATGCATTTTGTCTTAGTGAAAAACCATATCTCTATGAAGCAATAGAATCATTCCCAAATATTCTTCCGAATAGAGAAGGCTTGTCATTTGTAACTAATGACCAAGCACCATAAATTTCATCTGGAATTGTCATGTGCTACGATGATTCAATAGTTCACCACTCCTATCATCTACTCATCTACTACATTTGCTTCAAATTGAAATATATTCCCAACTTCACATACATATACAATGTTATAGTTAGGTACTCTTGAATTCACATCAATCATTATCAATCTTTCCTGACCAATTAAACCACATTTCTCGCTCCAATGGAATTGAAATGAAGATCTGAGCATTACAGTTGCTGCAACAGCTCTGAAAAAGGCCTCCCAGAACAGAGCACTTTGCCACATTGGTGCTACTATTTGAAGTGAGAAAAGAACACCATCAACGGGGTATTGGAGAATAGTTAAAATATTATCATATCTTTAAAAATCAACCTGATTTTTACCCTTACGAATTTTCTTTACCAAACGTCTCATTTCAACTACTTTATCCGGTAAAACCACCATTTGAGTAGGTTCCTTACTAATGATAGCCCAATTGAAATTGGAATCTCTCATTAGTGACCTTTCCCTTTGGCACATGTAACTGGTAACATCACCACTGAATTTTCTTAAATACGCCTCTTTACCAACAAACTTAATAGTACTTTCTACCATTTCTTTGAACCAACATGGCATTTCACCAAACAACTCGCGAACCACGCGAACATCTTCATACTCGGCACATGTAGGAATCACAGTTTTGGATTTGCCCAAGTTTATAATAGATGGGGAATCATTCAGACCTGCCTCCTTAGAATCGAGGTCGATTCCTATTGGTACGGCCACGATGAGAGACATCGAACATGTCCCCTGCTCGTCAACGCCGGTAACAGAGGAGTTGAAGATGGCCTTTTGTCCTTTATTAAGAGCTTTTCATTCAGAGAAGGGTTCTTTATCCCTTTGAAGAATTTCATCGAACGTTATGTCCATGTGATTTCTTGGGTTCTCAACATTTTTCAATTTTCTTGACCTATATTCATCCGTCATCTCAGTTTTCTGAACATTCACATCAAAATTTACTAAGACAAAAATTAAACGAAATGTGATGCTTCATTACAAACTCTTTATCTTTTATTTCTAGCAACACATCGCCAACCATGTCCTTCAGTTATTTATCCGTCACACTAATGTCATCTCTCTGAAGAAATGTATCAAACATTTGATGTACGCTACCTTCAGACCGTTTAACTACCAGTGTTAACGTTTCATTAGCTGGTTACAAAATATGTTGGTCTAAAACGATCTCATTATGGCTAATCTCCTGAGTCTCATTTCTGTGAGAACTTTTATCAAACAGAAGGTGTGTGCCACAATTTGAATGAGGAGGAGATAAATTGTGTGCCACAATTAGATCGAAACCTTGTACCTGGTCCTCCATTTCGCCGTTACCTATTACTGTCACACTTTCCCTAACGTCCTTACTAGCAGAATAAGAATCGTCCTCCGACCTTGTTCCAAATAATTAGTGAACATCTTAGCTGCATCGTTTTCAGTAGTCTCTTTTGTATGAGGACTTTTATCAAACAAGTGGAGTTTCCATCATTCTGTTCTTCAATTCCCACCGGTGCACATTTATTACCATAATCAGAATCAACATCTTCCTCACTATCATCCCATTGCAAATTAGTCACATTTGAAGAATTGGGTTAAGCATTTCATATTCATTAAAAAACTTTTCTTTAGGTTTTACGACTACTAGTGTCCCATCATCAAAATTAGGGAAAATAGATTCCAGTGAATATAGCAAGGAGGGAGCATTAAGTTCGTTGGTGTAATTAACGGTGGAAGGATAAATTACCATGTTTTCTGATGGTATGAAGCCAATTCCCAAGGAATCTGGATTGATTTCTTGTTGTAATGAGGAAATCTCTCCTTGAAGTCTGTCAAAATCGTGATAAGCATAAGGTACAACAATTTCCACACCCGTGAACTTGTGAAAATGATTCTAGTTTGTGGACTCCTTCAGAGTTGGAACAATGATCTTCAACAATATCAGTGTCTGCTTCTCTTTGGATTCCGTCGGTACTATCATCTGGTCCAGTCTTGCGATGTTTTTCTAGGAGAAAAGTTTGTGGTAGATGGCAACTAACAACGCCATTCGAATAGTGATCGGCATACGATTAGTCACATTGATTCCATTCCATTTCATTTCATACCCTAGCTCAGCTCCTCTGCTCTTGTCGATCTCATACGCACCACAAATTTCATTTACAATGACACTACAACGTAACTTTCCTTGAAAGACGGTATAAAAAATTTAACAGTTTATGGTGTCAATTATTTAAATTTCTATGAAAATACATTATTTTTCAATATAATTATCTGTTTCCTCCGCGTTTTACTCACTAGTAGGGTGACACAGTTTTCCAGTTCGCAATTAAGACAATATATTTGATGAGAGACATTGACATGCTTAGCACAGCTCCTCCGCTCTTGTTGATCTCATATGCACCACAAATTCCATTTACTGTGACACTACAACATAACTTTCCTTGAAAGACAGTATAAAAAATGGGCAACTTACACAAATGACTACACTTTCGGGTTTTTTTAGGCATAGCTACTACATTTCGTAGCTATAGTAACGTGTATTCAAATTCGACTGTATTTCGCTATATTCCAATTCGGCTGTATTTCAATTCGATTGTATTTACGTGTATTCAACTTAATGTATTTAAATTTGATTGTATTCAAATAACATAAATGAAGAAAAAAAATAAGGATATTCATCTGTATTTAAATTCATTGTATATAAAAAGAATTAGGATGTAGTCAATTCGGTTGTATTTATTCGTAACTACTTTTACATTGTATTCAACTTATTGTATTTAAATTCGGTTGTATTTATTCGTAACTACTTTTACATTGTATTCAACTTATTGTATTTAAATTCGGTTGTATTCAAACAACATAAATGCAAAAAAAAATAAAAAATACAAAGATATTCAGCTGTACTCAAATTCACTGTATTCATTTGTATACAAAAAGATCTCCTTCGAAATACAGGCGAAAAATACATATCTGAGATACTCGCTAGATCTGAGAAAAAGGAAGAGAGAGAGAAGCGGCTGCTCGCTCAGATCTGAGTGGTTGATGGTGGCGACTGAGGAAAAGATGGAGTGGTTGATGGTGGCGACTGCTCGCTCTGATATGAGAAAATGGACTGGTTGATGGAACAATGTCTTGATAATTAAAATATAACTAAAGGTTATTAAATATTTGATGAAAAAATGACAATCACTATTCCCAGTTACCCTTGAACAGACGTATAAAATTGCCAGAACAAAGAGGAAATTGGTCCTTCCCGCTTAATAACTGTTAAAGAAAGTCAAAGGTTTACTGAATTATTTGATTTAACAGATTCATCGACAATATATTTATAAAAAATCCTAATTTTCAATCTGCAAATTCTCTTCTCCTCAAATGTTAGATGCAGTATCTACGTAATTGTGGCAGATGATAATGTATCCGATTGTTAATTGATTCAATTTCTCGGTAAATCATGCTGGGTGTTCAAACAAAAATTGGGCCAATTTTATTGACAAGGGCGACTGCTCGCTCAGATATGAGAAAATAGATGAGAGAGACAGAGACAGAGACAGAGAGAGGTGGCTACCTGCTTTTTCTCTGTTGCTACTGCTCGCTACCGCAGGAGAAGATGGATTGGTTGATGGCGGCAACAGAGATGGACGGTGGCTGGCCGAGGGAGAAGAGAGAGTTGAGGGAGAAGAGAGAAAGGTTAAGGAAAAGATTGATACAGTGGAATGATTTCGAGAGAACTATATGTTTAGAGATATTAATTACTATGTGTAATTGAAATATAACATTTAGCTATAAGATGTAATTAAAATAAAATATAGTTACTAAATATAAATATCTATTTGAGTATTCTATACACCATGTAAATTCCCCGTAAAAAATTTAACAATTTATGGTGTCAATAATTTAAATTTCTATGAAAATACATTATTTTTCAATATAATTTATGTTTCCTCCGTGTTTTACACTCTAGTAGGGTGACACAGTTTTCCAGTTCGCAGTTAAGAAAATGTATTTGATGAGAGCCATTGACATACTTAACTAGCAAAAAGAAAACCAAAAGATATTAAAAAGAGTACGCGAAACCACGATTTAATTGTTACTAAAAGGATATGAGATTGAATATGAATTTTGATATACAAAGTAGTTAATGGGCGTGGATTTCTTCCTTTTTCTTGGTCCAGTCTTTGGTTAGATGGGCTTCACTAGCTACTATGGGTCATTTGCACTTTTGTTCCTATTTTGTGGCTGGCCTTTTAATTTTGAAAAATTTACAGCTCATAACTATTTTTAAAACTTATTTATCAGTAATAGCTATCTTTTTTTAAATTATTTTTGGTAGCTTATTTATTTATCAAATTACCATCTATAACTTATTTTTGTAACTGCAGTGTATTTTTCTAAAAATAAGGTACTTCTCTCCCACTTACTCACAATTTTTTTTTCCAAATATTTTTCTCTCACCTATCAAATCTATTTTCTCCCTCACCCCTCTTTCTCTCTCCGTTCCATCTCCTAGTCTTTTAAATTGATTTTCTCTCACCTACTAAATTTATTTTCTCCCTCACCCCTCTTTCTCTCTCTGTTCCATCACCTACTCTAGATCTCATTTTCTCTTACAAATCAGAAGAATCCTACAGTAGTAGCAGCAGTCATGATCGACGAAAAAAATAGCTCCATCAACGGTGAAGGACGACGGAGTGAAGCTTTATTAACTAGTCCAATTGAAAGTCTTTGTTCATTATCTCTGAAAATCAACAGTACTTTCTACTACTTGATTGTTCATGCGCAACACTCTCTTGGCATCTCGTTCTTTGTAGTACATACCCAAAAGTAAGGACAAAGCTTCATCTGAAAATTGAAGCTAGAAAACTTGACTTGAGTAGATGTCAAGGACTTTCTAGAATTTTTAATCTGACTGCTATGATATGCCACCACTCCTTCTAGCAGCTCCAGCCTCAAATGTAAGGCAATCTCCGAATAACGTTCTTTTTGTGGCAATCTGAGACGACTCGCTTCTTTCCCATGAGAACACCATTGATGAGAGTTGTGGAGCTTTATGCCTACCAAGTGTTTGATAAAATGTTTCAGTATATTTCAGTGTATTTCTGTGTATTAACAAACAGTATATCTAATTTTCAGTATATTTCAGTGTATTTCAGTATATTATTTCGCTGTATTTCAATGTATTTATCTTTTTTTAGTGTAAATATAGTGCACGTTCCAAATATAGAGCCTATTTTTACTACACTTTGTTTTCACGACTTTTGTATTTCGCTGTATTTCAATGTATTTTTGCATTTTGTATTTCTAATTTATGAAATGGTTCCTGATATATTTCATTGTATTCCATTGTATATACGCATACTACAACTTTATATTTCTTAAATAATCAACCATATTTTATTATATTTCAGTGTATATCTTTAGTAGTGTTTGGATTCAAAAAGTTTTGATTGTGATAAAAGTTGAGAGAGATTTGTAAGCTTTTATGGAAGAACAACCGCTATGCGTGATTTATTGGAAGTTTTAAATTGAATCCCATAATTTTTTTTAAAAAAAACTGTTCCATAAATAGGGTCTGATTTTACTCTTCAGTGATTTGTGTGAAATATGGTTGATTTAATTTGAATTACTATTTAAAAAGGAAAAGAATATTATGTTAAAAAAATATAGCCTATTTTTTCTCTCAGATTTTTTTTAAAAAAAATATGTTCAAAAAATAGAGCCTAAATTTACTCTAACGTGTTTTGTATTTCTCTGTATTTTGCTGTATTTTACTGTATTTAAAAAATGCGAGATACAACTGAAATATAGCCAAAAACAGCTACGAATTGTAAATCTTCAACTTGTAGCTATAACTAGTTAGAAGCTATTAAAAGATAGCTATTTGTGTAAGTTTTCCTTTAATTTTTGATCTTCAAATGGGTTGGTCTTTAATTTATGTACTTCAAAATCGAACTTATGCCTAAAGGAACACAAATTACGCATCATAATATTCACAAATTATGTCCAATATTCTTAAATAACTTATGCCCCATTAGACATAAGTTTGATTTTAAAGGACAAAAATTAAAGACCAGCCCATTCGAAGGACAAATATTTAAGACCAATCCATTTGAAGGACAAACCGTGCAATTACTTACTTCGGTGTCAATTGGACCAATTTTCAATTGGCCCCAGTAGAAGCAAAAAGTATGGCAAGCAAAAGCTGTGGAGATGCGGGGTATCGATCCCCGTACCTCTCGCATGCTAAGCGAGCGCTCTACCATCTGAGCTACATCCCCGTGATGGCAGCAATGCTGGACGAGGAGCTATATATATGTAAATATTAATGATTCAATTATCACTTATTTACACCCAATGCATGTTTCAAATCAAGGAATACATACCAAGTGTAATTCAGTTGATATTTAACATAAATGTAAGAAAATGAGGATATTGTAAATTACAATTTGTAATGATTATCCTTGCAAGGCTTTCTCTATCGAAATATAATGCCACATTCTTTGTTAAGAGGTTGCAAAGTTGTGTTCTAATATTTGAGTCTAGCGGTTTCAATGGTTTTGTAAAAACCGATTTAACCGACCGAACCGAATTGTACCGAACCGATTATTAGGATTTTTTAATAAAATCGACGGTTTTTCTAAAAATGTTTAACCGTACCGAAAAATTGGGTAGGTTTTTTATTTTACAAAACTAAACCGAAAAAATCCCGAACCATACCGAATACATTTATGTGTAAAATATATTTTATATATTGAGTTTAAAATTAATAACATTAAAATTTTCGCCTTGTGCCTGGGGTGATGGAATGACTACAAGTCGGCAACAAGTAATTAATGTTAAAGTCCCAACTCCAAAACCTGTTATGTTACCCCTATTGAAATTGAATTAGTGTAGCACCTCGAGTAGTAACCACTAAGTTACAAGGTATTCCTACGATCTTTGAGTAGCAAGCTATAAGGTATTAGATATATTTCCTCTCGTATGATTTAAATTCTTTTATTGGATATAGAATCTTATTAGACTCAGTTCTTGTGTCTCATCTTGATTGATTACTTCTCGCTCGTGTGATCTAAATTTTTTATCTTTAATATTAGTGGGACGGATCTCTATTCTTGTCATTCATGTTTTCTCAATTCTTCACCTTTTAAACAATAAAATAGCTAAAGAGTTTTTCAAAGTCTTAAAAGTATGCATGATATCGTGTACAACTTCTACTTGCAACTTTTATATGACCCTTTTTTTATAAAATACAGAAAAATTAACCGAACCGTACCGATACCGAAGAAAAACCGAGATGGTGGACGGTTTCAAAAAGTCAAATTTTAGTTATATAAAATAAAATAACTAAAAAATTGATATGGTATAAATTTTATAAAATAATTGTCCGAACCGTACGATCGACACTCCTATCTTTGACAGGTCTTTTGTAAGCCTTCTGTAGAACGAACCTCACAGGTTCAAGGAAATTACGATCTATTTCATGCATAATATTACTTAGAAATATGCCCAATCAACCAGAATAAAATATATAGCTATTAAATAGTGAAAGGATAACATCGAAAAACTAAAAGTAGGGTAAAAGCTTATTAGCGCTGGAATACAACGTGATATTTGTTTGCATACATATTTTTAAGCATGATTAATTGAAGTGTTCTTACTACGATTCTCTTCTTCATTGTTTCAATATGGCTTCTTTATTATTTATATATATTTTTTAAAAAGATTCTGTCAGCTGTTTCAAGTGCTTTTTTTTTATTTGTTCTATTGTATTTGCTTTACATATTTGATTTTTGCTATGTTTTACTTAAGCCGAGGGTATATCGAAAACAACTTTTTTACCTTTTCAAGGTTAGGGTAAGGCTGCGTATAGGATTACACTATACTCCCTCCGTTTTAATTTATATGAACCCATTTGACTGAGCACGACATTTAAGAAAGAAGGAAGACTTTTGAAACATGTGGTTCAAAATAAGCCTTGAAAATTTGTGTGGCTGTAAATCATTCATAAAGTGAATTTGTTTCCAAATTAGGAAAGAGGTCATTCATTTTGGCACGGACTAAAAAGGAAATAGGTTCAAACAAATTGAAACAAAGGGAGTATATGTTATTGTTGTTGTTGTTGTTCATTGAAGTATATCTATACTCCTTTAAATTATGTAATCATGGTAAAGTATAATTGATTTGGTGTAAACATCCGATATAAATAAATATTTACCAAATAGTAGAGAAATGATCACGAGCAACGCGTCAAGTGGCTTGCCTACAAGTGAGAGGGGTGTTGCAAAATACCACTCCCTCCATCTCAATTTATATGACGGTATTCGAATTTAATGACTCAAATAAATTATGTTTTTACTGCAATTTTGTATATGCTTTTAAAATTATTAATTATTGTAATACTCTCTCTATCTTAATTTATCTGGCATTGTTCTGATTTCAAGAGTCAAACTTCTTAATTTTGATCGTGAATTTTGACACAAAATCTTTATGTTTTTAAAAATAAAATTTATATATCAAAAACTACTTAAAAAGTACTATAAGTCACAATAATTGAAAATTCAAGATATTTAAATGGCATATTAAGAAATTATGGTCAAAGAAAAACTAGTTTGAATCTCGATTTCCAGAAACTGCCACATAAATTGGGACAAAGGGAGTAATATAGAGCAGTACTTAGCTTTCATTATACTACTCCCTCGGATCAAAAAGAGTGTCCACTTAGCCTTTTTTTCTTGAGTCATAAAGAGTGACCACTTATCAAATCAAGAAAGAATTTACCTTGTTTTTCCAGATTTGTCCATATTAAGTGCTATGTAATCAAATCCAATACTTATTTAATTAGAGGCAGTGGTTTTTCTAGGAGTCAATATTATTTTCTTAAGAGTTGTGTAAATGATTAAGTGAACACTCTTTTTGATCCTGATGGAATATAATTTTATTTCGAAAAACTAGAAGATTTTAAATGTATCATTAATATTAAGTAGTTTGAATCCCAAAAGAAAAAAAAAAAAAAGTTTGGAAGAGAGGAACTATTAGTCTGCATGCATTTTGATATGTGTCACAAAGTGCTCTCTCGTTTCGAATTCCAAAAAACCCCAATTTCCCTCTTTCATCTCACCAAACAAAAGCATCATCCAATTAAATGTATTTTCATTCTATAAAATAATCGCCATGGAAATTGATCAATGAATAGTACTTGCAAAGCAAGATGACCCAAATGGTAGCCTCCGACCTGAATATTGAGCTTAAGCAGCAGTCAGAGATTTTTATTGATAAGCTAAAGTCTTATTACTCCTTTTCAACACAATCCCATGGAGAATAATATATTTATTAAACAAGGTAGTGTTAGAGAGGCATTTCACTCTTAACATCAACATGGACTAACTTGAGAAATTAGTAACTCGAATCTTCTTCTCATGTTTAATGTCTAATGGTCATGGCACAGAATCATCTTTTTTATCATCTGATGTGTGTAACGCTAGTACAAGCTGTTGGGTATTTTTTTTTTTTTTTTTATGTGAATGGGAAATGAAGGTTTTATTCCTAACGTTTTTTCCTCCTAAAGGAAATTATTAGTTTATGTCCCTTCGGCCAAATTTAATTACTAGCAGTAGCCCAAATATATAAAATCTATGCACTTATATGAATAATATACGCATAGTACAGAAGTGCAGCCAATGCACTTAGCTCCCGCTATGCGCGATGTCCGGGGAATAATATGGTACATGAATATTATATGTATAGTATATGTATATCGTATGTATATATGTATATTTAGGTATAAATATACAAAACCTATACATTTGCTGGCAATCACCCAAAGATATTGGGCTGTAATTTTCCCAATTATTTTAGGTGCCTTTCCTAATAAGACACCTAATTTTTCGAACATACACCTACCATTGTCCACAAATTCAGAGGTAAGCCTCAAAATTTACACGCTGGAACACTGAAATCATTCTCCTTCCCTCTTTTTTCTGCATTAATTTCGAAATAAAGTAATTTGAAGTGCCGCTATTATAGAACAGTTTAATTTGTTCTATCGCGGGAGGAATTTCTTAAACCTTGGGCAATAATGAGGGGATTAAATTCCTTAAGGATACATAGTGAATTCTGTAGGTTCGGAATTAAATTAAATCTTTATGTTAATATTTTTTGTATCCATCTTACTTTCTATGTTTGAGAGACTAAAATATTAGTGATTTTCTATTCCCATTTTGGAGACTGAAATCCTTGTGATTTTCTACTCTGATTTGTTACTTGGCCTGAAGATATAAAAATTTTGCCGTTTTATTAAATCTGGTTGAAAACACAGGAAGCTAACAGAAGCTGCAACTCTAAAGCCAAGATAAGCTTAATTGGAATTCGAAGGCAAAAGAACGGGAGATATGCTGCTGTGATTACAGACCAAATTAGACATAAGGAAGTATGGTTGGGCACTTTTGACACTATAGAAGAGGCTTCACAAGCTTATTTCTCCAAGAAGTCTGAGTTTGAGAATGAGAAATTAAGCAAGCTGGGAAATAAGATGAGTAAAAGAATCCATGAAACAGCACGTATCGATGGGGTTCACAAGAAAAACAAGAGAGGAAAATATAACACTGAGATTACAAACCCCATCACTAAGAAAAGAATCTGGCTGGGGACTTTTGGCAATGCAGAAGACGCTTCCCAAGCTTATCAATCTGAAAAGCCCGAGTTAAATGCGATGCAACAGCAATGTACTAATAAGCATACAAGATGGGAAATCAAAGAAATTAGTCAATGTCAAGCAAGGACGTGAAAATGTAAATTGTGAAATATTTCAGCCCGAATCAGCTGGTGGATCAGAAATTGATATTCCGATCTCAACTTCATCTAATGGAGGAACTGACCAAAGGATTGATTTTCACAAAATAGGCACTGCACAAGAAGCTTTCCGTGTTAATCACTCTAAGAGAAAACAGGTATTGCTATGGAGGCATCCAAAGCTTAAACCGGTATTTCTAAGGAGGCCTCCAGAGTCTTTATCTGATCAGTGGTTAATGGCTAATAAAGTCTGTGGCGCTATATCATCTAATGAGTGTGATACTAGCACAAGCTGCAATCCTAAAGCCAGGAGAAGCTTAATTGGAATCCAAAGGCAAAAGAACGGGAGATACGCAGCACGGATTACAGATCGAATTAAGCATAAGGAAGTATGGTTGGGCACTTTTGACACTGTTGAAGAGGCTTCACAAGCTTATTTCTCCAAAAAGTCTGAGTTTGAGAAATTAAGCCAGGGAAATAAGGAGAAACAACTGAAGAAGACTTGTGATCAAATTCAGCAGCCTGAATTACCGTCTGTTGTGGAAATCTTAAATACTGCTAGTTGGGGTAGAAGAAAGAAAAGAACCGATTCTCAAGGGAAAGAACCCGGATCTTCTCAAGAAACCTCATGTTTAATGACTAATGTACATGGCACAAAATCATCTGATATGTGTAATACTACTACAAGTTGCGATCCTAAAGCCAAGAGAAGCTTAATTGGAATACGAAAGCTAAAGAGCGGGAGATATGGAGCAGTGATTACAGACCGAATTAAGCATAAAGAAGTATGGTTGGGCACTTTTGACACTATTGAAGAGGCTTCACAAGCTTATTTCTCCAAGAAGTCTGAGTTTGAAAAATTAAGCCAGCAGGGTAATAAGGACAATAAACAAAAGGAGAATCTTGATCAGATTCAGCACCCTGAATCATCATCACCTGTTGCGGCATCCTTTTCCAACATGGCTAATCATCAAACCTTAGATACCGCTAGTGGAAGTGGGAGAGATAATAGAATCGATTCTCACAAAACAAAAGCACATATTATTGGGGCTCATAAGAGCAAGATAGCAGGGAAATATAGGTCTCGGATTACAAACCCCATCACTAAAAAGAAAATTTCGTTGGGAACTTTTGACACTGCTGAAGAGGCTTCCCAGGCTTATCATTCTAAGAAGCTCGAGTTTCAGAAATTAGTCAAGGCGAAGCAGCAGCAATGTAGTAATGAGCAAACTCATTCTAAAATAGACGGGAAATCTGAGAAAGTAGTCAATGTCAAGCAAGGAGATGAAAATGTAAATTGTGAACTCGAATCAATTGGGGGATCACCAGAAATTGCTGTTTTGATCTCAAATTCATCTAATGGCGGAACTGAGCAAATGATTGACTTTCACAAAATAGTCACTGCTGAAGAAGATTCTAAGAAATTCGATCTCCAGACCTCAAAGAAGGACGAGCTGCAAAGCGATATGACAACTGATTCTAGTGTTGGGGAGAAGCAAGAAGGTCAAGAAGACGATGAAGATTTATGGATAGGGGGATGGGTGCAACTTCCAGGTAATAGAGCAGTCAAATTTTCACTGAAGCTGGGCTTACCAATCATCGATAACTATGGATATCTTTTAGGTGAGTTAAGCAGTTTGGACGATCTTAGTATTAGGTAATTGAAGACGACAATGCTGTGTTTTTCCTAGCTTATTGAATGTTTGCAAATTGCAAGAAGATTTTTGGTAGTTTCAAGTTTAAGGATCCAGTAGATAGTAGTAATATGTAAAGCTTCTTGCACTTGTTGGTATTGGTCATTATGATACTGATTAACATGGTATATCTGCATATTTTTAACTAGCCCTGCTATACTTCTCTATGTTTGTTTCAGCTATTTTTCTGGAAATATCTCATACAAAATTCAGTCCTGACTGTAAAATGCTAAGACTTGTTGTATATTTCAAATTTTCACTTAAGAAGTCCCATATAAAAGCTCTTCCTAAGATGGTGGTATGTGATGTTCAAAAAACTGATAAATATGTAGTAACAGGGTAAGTCTTCTTCAGGTGGTTTTCGCCATCGGTAGTTGGCAGCTTCAATCTCTTTGGAACATTTTGCTCCTAGTTGCTCTGCCGTTTTCCCAGACTATGTTTTTCGGCCTGGAAGTTAGTATGGAAAACTCGGCTGAATACAATCTTACAACCCGCCAAGACTTCCTTACGAACTGATTTGAGCACCTGCCATTTTTGTCAAACAGTTATGCTTAAGGGACGTGAACAGTGAGGATTTATGTAGCCAACCATAACTTGCTTGGGATTTAGGTACAGTTATTTACACCCACTGCACGTATGATGTATCAAATAAAGAAATACATACCGGTGTCAGTCTTTTGTCCTATGTATTTCTTTTTTGGGAAAATGTATAAAAACACCACTAAACTTGTTGCGGATTTATTGTTATACAATCATACTTAGCGGGTTCCTATTGTCCTCCTGGACTTTTCCAAGAACAAATATCACCCTCAGTCGGCACAACCAAATATTAATTACTTAGCCCACAACTAAAATTCTCCAACAATGCCTGCATTCCTATGAAGAATATTACTTTTATTTTTTTCCCATGTAAGTATTTTTATTTCTATTATTCCTTATTGTGGTGAGGTGCTGTACAGACGCGATAACTTAAAAAGTTAGTTGAAGAAGTAAAATAAAGTATATTGGCCTGTTTCAAGCTCACCCTGAGACATTAAGGAGAGTTTCATGCAATTCATCTTTATGAACGCGTGACACTGAAGATGACATAATTCCACTTTGACGTATGTTTTTCTGTACTTCATTTCACATTTTGGAAAAGAAGAAAAGAACCTTAAATTCAAAGATAAGACACACAAATCTGTGGAATTTATACATGATATCATCTTTTTTCACCTCATCTGAAAGTACCAAGGTTGTGTTACGCAACTGTTTCCTTTTTAGGTTATTATTTAGATTATATCGCTATTTTAAAAAGTTTATTGCTCTTGAAAATTACCTTGTCAGACAGCGTTAGATTCGAGACTAATGATCAACCTTACAAATAAAGATTAAGTTGTCGTCTAAAATTTTCAATAACTTATAGAAATTTTAAATTACCTTGTCGGACAGCGTTAGTTTCGAGATCTTTTGACCTTGATTTAAAGATTCATAAGTTGCAAAAGAAATAAAAAGGGGTCATTTAGGAAATAGCTTTCCTAAGTGGGACAACCGACAAAATTTTTACCAGTATAAATTCACAAGTATGGATAATGATTTACGCTCCTATCACTACATCCAATTGACTTTGAGTAGATGATCTGGTAGGCGTTTGAACATAAAAAATGATATATGAAAAAAAATACTTGAAAGTTGAAATATCTGGTACATGAAGCCACAATTTTGAGGAAAAAGTAATAGTTTTATGAGTAAAAAAATTATTTAAAGAACCGGTGAAAATCATTTTTTCGAACTCAAAATTCATTTTAAAAAATAAATTAAAAATAAAAAGCATCCGATGTACAACCACGTGTTTTAAATTGAACTTCTATGTCCACACGGGCCCCTCATTTGCACTTTACTAAGGGCCTGTTTGGAAAGCCACCCAGGTAATTGGAATTGGATGTAACTAGGTGTAATTACACAGCTTGGTCTGTTTGTTTGATCAGGTAATTACACAATTAGGTAGAAATTGAGTGTAATTGAGAGGGTGTAATTACACTCTCCAATTCTCAAGGGGGGCTGAGAATTGAGTGTAATTACACCCTGTAATTACAGGGTTACTTTTTAATTTTATTTTAATTTCTTTTTTATTTCTAATATTTAATTTCTTTTTAATTTTATTTTATTTTTTTTCTTTTCTAATTTATTTTTTATTTCTATTATTTAATTTATTTTTTATTTTTTATTTTTAATTATTTGTATTTTTAAAAATATATTTTTCTTTTTATAGAATTTATATTTCATTTCCTTTTTTCTCATTCCCAGCCTTTACTTCTTGTGGTTCCATGTAATTGCTCGAATTTTTTTTTTGTTTTTTATTTTATTCATTTACCATAACCGTGTTAATATTCTAATTTTTGAAACTACATCTCTTAATATTAGAAAGAATGAGTCATTAACAAACTTGACATATAATAAGTGACGTTATTAAAGTAGAATTTCGTTGTGAATGAGGTTATAGACTTATATTTTCCCTTTCTTTTGAATTATAGGAGTATTTACTTATGTTACGCTGAAACATACTTATGTAACGTTGGAATTTGACATAAGAGTATTATGTTAAAAAAAATTCTTTTGGATTTTGAATTTAGGTTATATTTTCTATTTTAAAAATATTTGCTTTAGTACTATTGATTTGTTATTTTACTTTGCATGTTGTTTATTTTTCACTTATAGTTGATAGAATTATTGTCAAACATTTGAATAGTATTATGACATTATATTTATAAATATTCTTTTTTTGTCAAAGATCCAATCCCGTGATGTTCTCGCAAAAAAGGTATGCTTTTAAGTTTTATAATCAATTAAAATTTAAATATTATTAATTTGAAATTATAAATCAATTATTTTTTACAATATTAGTTACAAATGGATGATCACTAATTAACATATTTACAAGAAGCAATATATTATTAGATAACTAATTTAATATCATTTATAAAGGCACATATTTTTTAAATATTAATTTTAAATTTTTTATAATTAAATTTTATTTTTAAATTAAACTAACTGTGTAATTACACTTGTGCAACCAAACAACACACTTGTAATTACACTGCAATTACATTATGTCAAATAAACATGTCATTGTAATTACTAGGCTGTGTAATTATTAGGGTAGTAATTACACCAATTTCAATTTTCAGGTGACTTTCCAAACAGGCTCTAAATGAGACAATATCGAAAGAAGAGACATTATTTTGACTAAAAGTAAAGAACAAAACAAGCAACATGCAACAAATAAAGAAAAATCTAGCAACACGTGTCAAGTGGAATTCTACAGTAGTACTTGGCACTGTAGAGACTAGAGATGAAGTAGCTAAGAAGAACTTAGTGGCAAAGAAAAACTTTATCATGGGTGAAGCATAAATATAATAAGGTGTGTGAGGGATTATTTTATTACAATTATATTATGGGCCCTATCACTTTATGCCGCTGTTCTTTTCTTCTTCACTTTTTTTTTTGTCATTTCTCTCTCCTCTTTCCTATTTTTTCTCATTTTCTAATTTATCATCAATTTTAAAATCAATTCTATTATACGCAGATCAATTTTTTTAAAGATATTTTTTCAATTTTTCTTAAAAAATCAGTTAAATTCCGTACAAGTTTAAAAGAAAATAATTGGTGCTCCAAAAAAAATTATTGTAAAAACTGATAACCAAAAATAAATGTAGGATACTTTTAAAAGTAAAAACACCTTAGAACATTTATTGGAATTATTTTTTTCCTTTTTGTTTTGGTATATATTATTCAAAGTTGCTACATTCTGTACTCGAGAAATTCAAAGTTCTAAGTGTCATCAAAGTAGACCTTGAATTTAGTGGTGTGCAAAAATCCGTTTAACCGAGAAACTGAACAGAAAAAAAAGTTATTGGTTTAGCAATCTATTTGATTAATAATTTTTTAAGTTTTATGGACTACCAGCTCGATTTCAAATTTTAAGTTCTATTAACAGGAAATTTAATGGAATTCTCTTTTTTTTTTGTATATATTCAATACAAAGTTGCTACATAAGAATTTTCTTTCTCTTTTAGTATATATTCAATTCAAAGTTGCTACATTTTACACTCAAGAAATTCAAAGTCCTAAGTGTCATGAAAGTAGACTCTGAATTTAGGGGTGTGCAAAAATCGGTTTAACCGATAAACTGAACAGGAAAAACATTATTGGTTTAGCAATCTATTTGGTTAATGGATTTTTAAATTTATCCGACTACCAGCTCGA
This sequence comes from Lycium barbarum, assembly GCF_019175385.1. Lineage (NCBI taxonomy): Eukaryota > Viridiplantae > Streptophyta > Magnoliopsida > Solanales > Solanaceae > Lycium > Lycium barbarum. The sequence continues at coordinate 2,943,319 of NC_083340.1, forward strand.
TTTCAATTTTTAAGTTGTATTAACGGTTAAACCAATAACCCAATAAGAACATAGGTTAAAACACGTTACTGGTTCAGTTTACCGGTTAAACCAATTGTGTTCGAAGACAATTGGTTTGGCCTACTACAACTTTCATATAGAAAGTATCACTAAAACATGCTTATTAAAGGTAATTTTAGTAAGATCTTATGTCCTCATTGGGTTATTGGTTTAACTGTTAATAGAACTTAAAATTTGAAATCGAGTCAATAGTCCATAAAACTTAAAAAATCATTAAAAAAATAGATTGCTAAACAGATAACTTTTTTTTCGGTTCAGTTTATCGATTAAATCGATTTTTGCACACCACTAAATTTAGGGTCTACTTTGATGACACTTAGAACTTTGAATTTTTCGGGTACAGAATGTTGCAACTTTGAGTAATATATACCAAAATAAAAAGGAAAAAAAGAATTCCAATAAATTTCCTAAGGTGTTTTTACTTTTAAAAGTATCCTACATTCATTTTTGATTATCAATTTTTACATTTTTTTTTGGAGTGCCAATTATTTTCTTTTAAACTTGTATAGAGTTTAACTGATTTTTTAAGAAAAAATTGAAAAGCTAAATAATAAAACGGAAGAAAATCTTTTAAAAAATAATGAGCGTATAAAAGAATTAATTTTAAAATTGATAAAAAAAAGAGAGAAAAAATAAGAAAGAGGAGAGAGAAATGACAAAAAAAAAGGTGGAAGAAGAAAAGAAGAATGGGAGAGCATAAAGTGAAGGGCCCTCAAAATAATTGTAATAAAATACTCCTCACACATCATATCTATACCTCACCCATTATAAAGTTTTTCAGTGGCAAAATACTCTCAAAATATTTTCATTCAAAAATTCCAAAAAATTCCTTAATTCAATGTCATTGTCATCGTACATTGTCATTTTAACATAATCTCCATGGAAACTGATCAACAAGGACTACTTGCAGATGAAGAAGAGGAGGAAGAAGAAGCCAGTTGCAAGAAACAGAAGATCTTTGTTGACAAGGTAAAGTCCACTATTCCTTTTCAACCCACAGATCACAAAGCACATAGCTCAAATTCGACTAACAGTATAAGTGTTGCTGCTGAAATAAGCAAAGAAATTGATGGTAAAATGCGCTTTATTAGGGAGATACCATTCCATGAGAAAAGACCCTTATTTGGAAATGAGTGGCAAAATATGGGGATTTATCATTCAGTGAGCAAAGACCCTTTTGGACAAAAAGAGGAATTTGTGGGTACTGAGGAATCCCAAGACTTTAGCTCTAACATGCACGAATTCCAAAGAAAAGAACCCTTAGTTTGCATAGAATCATCTTTTAAAGAAACCTCATGTTTAATGTCTAATGTCCATGGTGGCACAGAATCATCTGATGAATGTAATACTAGTACAAGCAATCATAAAACCAAGATAAGCTTAATTGGAGTAAGAAAGCAAAAGAATGGGAGGTATGGTGCTGTGATTAGAGACACAATTAGGCGTAAGCAAGTATGGTTAGGCACTTTTGACACTATTGAAGAGGCTTCACAAGCGTATTTCTCCAAGAAGTTGGAGCTTGAGAATGAGAAATTAAACCAGCAGGGTAAGAAGGTTAATAAAGCAAATGAGAATTGTGATCAAACTCAGCCGCCTGAATCACCTGTTGTAGTGGCATCCTTGTCTGTGGCTAATATTGCTAGTGTGGGTATAAGAAATGAAAGACTCGAACTCAAAACAACAACGCATATCGTTGGGGTTCACAAGAGCAATAAGTCAGAGAAAGAACCCGAATCGTCTAAAGAAACTTCATGTCTAATGGCTAATGTTCGTGGCACAGAATCATCTAATGAGTGTAATACTAGTACAAGCTGTAATCCTAAAGTCAAGATAAGCTTGCTTGGAATCCGAAGGCAAAAGAACGGGAAGTATGGTGCTGTGATTAGAGACACAATTAGGCATAAGCAAGTATGGTTGGGAACTTTTGACACTATTGAAGAGGCTTCACAAGCTTATTTCTCCAAAAAGTCAGAGCTTGAGAATGAGAAATTAAACCTGCAGGGTAATAAGGAGTATAGACCAAACATGAATCCTGATCCAGTTCAGCAGCCTAAATCACCTATTGTGCCATCCTTGTCTGTTGCTGATGATCAAACCGTGGAAACTGCTAGTGCGGATAGCAGAAATAAAAGAATTGATTCTCACGAAGCAGTAGTGGATATCATTGGGGTTCGCAAGAACAAGACGCCAGGGAAAGAACCTGAATCTTCTACTGACCCCGCATGTATAATGGCTAATGTTGATGGCACGGAATCATATTATGAGTGTAATACTAGTACAACCTGCAATCCTAAAGGCAAGAGAAGCTTACTTGGAATCCGAAGGCAAAAGAACGGGAGGTATGGTGCTGTGATTACAGACCAAATTAAGCATAAAAAAGTATGGTTGGGCACTTTTGGCACTGTTGAAGAAGCTTCACAAGCTTATTTGTCCAAGAAGTCTGAGCTTAAGAAATTAGGCCAGCAGGAGAATAAACCAAAGAAGAATTGTGATCAAGTTCAGCAACCTGAATCATCACCTGTTGCAGCATCCTTTTCTAATATGGCTAATGATCAAACCTTGGATATTGCTAGTGAAAGGGGAAGAGATAAAAGAATCGATTCTCACAAAACAACAACGCATATTATTGGGGCTAACAAGAGCAAGACAGCCGGGAAATATACGTCTGAGATTACAAACCCCATCACTAAAAAGAAAATTTGGTTGGGGACTTTTGGCACTGCTGAAGAGGCTTCACGGGCTTATCATTCTAAGAAGCTCGAGTTTCAGAGATTAGTCAAGGCGAAGCAGCAGCAATGTACTGATAAGAAAACTCATTCTAAGCAAGATGCAGGGGAAGAGAAAGTAATCAATGTCAAGCAAGGACATGAAAATGTAAATTGTGAACCTTTTCTGCCCGAATCACCTATTGTGACATCCTTGTCTGTGGCTAATCATGATCAAACTTCAAAGTCTCCTAGAGTGAGTAGAAGAAATAAGACAGTCGATTCTCAGAAAACAACACATATTGTTGGGGTTTACAAGAGAAGGCCAGGGAAATATTCGTCTGAGATTAAAAACCCCATCAGTAAGAAAAGAATTTGGTTGGGGACTTTTGGCACTGCTGAAGAGGCTTCCCAGGCTTATCAATCTCAGAAGCTCGAGTTTCAAAAACTAGTCAATGCAAAGCAAAAATGTAGTAATAAACAAACTCATTCCAAGCAAGATGCAGGGGAAGAGAAATTAGTCACTGTCAAGCAAGGACATGAAAATGTAAATTGTGAACTCAAATCAGCCGGTGGACCAGAAATTGATGTTCCAATCTCAAATTCATCTAATGAAGGAACTGATCAAATGTTTGATACTGCTGAAGAAGCTTTCCATGCTTATCAGTCTAAGAAATTCGATCTTCAAAGTTCAAAGAAGGTCGAACTGCAAAGCGATGTGCCAACTGATTCTAGTACAAGGGAGAAGCAAGAAGGTCAAGAGGATGATAACGATTTATGGATGGGGGAATGGGTGCAACTTCCAGGTAATACGGCAGTCAAATTTTCACTTAAACTGGGCTTACCAATCATCGATAACTATGGATCTCTTTTAGGTGAATTCAGCACTTTGGATGATCTCAGTATTTGTAAAACTGAGGATGGTAATGAAACATAACTGTGTTTTGCCTAGCTTAAAGTTTAGAAGTTTGTAAATTGCAAGAAGATTTTGGGTAATTTGTAGTTTTAGGATTCAGTAGATAGTAGTAATATTTAAGCTTCTTGCAATTGTTGGTCTGCTACATGGTATATGTGTGTATTAGTAAAAGAGTAGCCCCTCTACCCTCCTTTCTATGTTTGTTTCAACTGTTTTTCTGGAAATTTCTTCACTATTGGACGTAAAAAAGTTCATCATGTTTACTTCATTTCAACTATAGAAAATGGTACAACGAGTGCAGGCAAAAGGCTATATCTCATACAAAATTCAGTCCTGACTTGTAAAATGCTAAGACTTGTTCTACATATTGCAAATTTTCACTTAAACTTCCCATATATAAGCTCTTATCTAAGATGGTGGTATGTTAATGTTCAAAAAGAATGATGGTGTGTAAATTGTAATGTCCACAGACGATGATTTTTGGTCTGGGAAGTTATAGTTATAGGGATAGCCCAGCTGAACACGATTATCTTACAACCCGCTCAAAGACTTCCTTACAGACAGTTTTGAGCACCTGCATTTTTGTCAAATAGTTAACACAGCCAGCCATATTAACTTTGCTTGGGATTGAGGTACAGTTATTTACACCCAATGCATGTGATGTACTCCCTCCGGATCAAAAAGAGTGTCCACTTAACTTTTTTTTCTTGGGTAAAAAGAGTGTCCACTTATCAAATCAAGAAAGAATTAACCTTATCTTTCCAGAGTTGCCCCTATTAATTACTATGTGATCAAATCTCAATACCTATTTAATTAGGGGCAGTTTAGTCAAATTACCTATTTTTGTGTAGGATTTAGTATTTTCTTAAGGGGTGTGCAAATGGCTAAGTGAACACTCTTTTTGATCCGGAGGGAGTATCAAATAAAGAAAACATTCCAAATGTAGTCCTTTTTTTTTTTTTTGGAAAAACGCATAAAAACACTCCAGAACTTGTAGTGAACTTAGTGTTACAAAATCGTACTTGGGGATCCTATTATCCTCCTGAACTTTCTCAAAAGTGAAATAAATGCCACCATGAGTTGGCACAACCAACTATTAGTTACTTAGCCCATAAATCATCTGCTATAAGTGGGGCATCTTCAACAATGCCTGCATTCCTAATGAAGAATCTTTTGGTTTGTTTCATGAAGCATTTCTATCTCTATTATTCCTTATTGTGTTGAGGTGTGCTACCGATGACAGACCTTAAAAAATTAGCTGAAGAAATAAACTGAAGTATATTGGCCTGTCTGAGCTCACCGTGAGACAAGTCCCGTTGAGAATGACATAATTCCAGTTTGCAGGTTTCTCTATATTTCATTTCACATTTTGAAAAAGAAGAAAAGAACCGTGAAATCAAAGATAAGACACATATGGAATTTACACATGATATCTTTTTTTTTTTTTTTTTTTTGAGCTCGTTATAAAATACGAAGGTTGTTTTATGCAAATGTTATGCAAATATAGTTCTAAAAAATTACTCTTACTCTTCCGAAAGTTTTGGGTTTAATGTTCACTCACATATCGTTCAACCGTACGAACAAAACATTAAATTGTCGTCTTACGTTTGCAATAACTATAACTTTTTCTCAAAAGATTACCTGGCTCAAAAGGGATTTTTCGACTGTGATCTAAAAGGTTCATAAGTTACCAAAGGAATAAAAAGAGGACCGTTTACGAAACTTACTAGTATAAGATGAATCAAATATTGGAGGTACGAGTAACCATTTACGCTACTATCACTACATTCGGTTGACTTTGAGTAGATGATTTAGGGCCCGTTTGGCTTAGCTTAAAAAAGCAGCTTATAAGCCAAAAAAAATAAGTTGGGCTATCACAAATTATTTTTTTGAGCTTATTTTAAGCACAAAATAACCTATAAGCTGGTCAACCAAACACTCAAAAAAACTGAAAAGCAACTTATAAGCTAAGCCAAACAGGCTCTTAGTATGCGTTTGGACTTAAAAGGTGATATGCGAAAATGAAAAGATTGAAGAAGACTGGAAAAGGATGCTTGAAAGTTTGAAATTGTGCTTGAATATTATTAACTTAAATTACTCCTACTAGTTTAAAAATGGGGACCTAATAATACTATTTAAGACTCTATATTACAAAATATAAGGATATTTTTTCTTATTTACAAAACATACCAACAAAATTACAAATTATACCAAATTTGGGTTTAATGGATACCTACTATCTTGGGGTTTTTTTTAAGGAAGAGAATCTGATTTTAAATGTGGCTTAATTTTAGGATAGTTACCAATCAAATTCTTCTTCTTTTTAAAAAGATTTCTCTCTCTCCCCCTCTATGATGTAGACACCATTTCTAGACCTAAAATTCATCTTCTCTCCTAGTATAATAACTTGTTTGGCCAAACTTCTAAAATCAGCTTATTTTAAAAAGTATTTTTTTTAAAAGTACTTGTCAAAAAAACACTTTTAGCGAAAAACAGTTTGTGTTTGACTAATTAATTAAAAAAACACTTTTGAGCAGTTATTAGTGTTTGGCCAAACATTTAAAAAGTGCTTCTATTTGTATTTTTCTCAAAAGTACTTTTCAAAAAAAGTGCTTTTGGGCAAAAACTGTTTTTTTAGCTTTTGAAAAACTGCTTCTGCTACTCCACAAAAACACTTATTTTCTCCCAAAAGCTTGGCCAAACACCTCACTTTTTTTCAAATAAGCACTTGAAAAAATAAGTACTTTTGGGGGAAAAATAAGCTTGTCCAAACAGGCTATAAATTATCAAACCAATATTACAAAGGATTTTTGATTATTGACTTATGTATTAATTGTATATAAAACTTGGTTTGTATTGTTTTGAGATATGTGTGATCATTGTGTGTTTGAAATCTGTATTATCATATAAACTTTAGTTTTCAAAATGTTGAAAACTAATATATGTATGAAATGTGTATGGAATCTTCTATATATTATTTTTTAGATATATGCGGCACAATGTGTATGAAATGCGAATAAATTCGATATGAATTAGTCTTAAAAATATTGAAAACTGATATGTGTATGAAATGTGAATGGAATCTGGTTTGTATCAATCAGAAAACTTATTATACATATTTACTTTCTCCTAATCTATACATACTTTGATCAGATTTTATACAATTTATATGTACTTTATCATAATCAAAATATAAATACAACTTTTATACATATTTCATACATAAAAATTATAACGAATTTATACAGTTATACATATTGCATACAAAAATTTATACCTATTTATTTTCTGGTGTATGAATTTTTTATGGAATCTGGTTTGTATCAATTACAAATTTATTATACATATTTTCTCAAAATTTATACATACTTTGATTAGATTTTATACAATTTATATGTACTTTATCACAATCAAACTATACATCCAATTTTTATATATATTTCATATATAAAAATTATAACGAATTTGTACAGTTATACATATTGCATAATAAAATTATACATATATGTTTTTTGGTGTATGAACTTTGTGCATAAAAATTACCGATTAGAATGAATTTTTTGAGTAAAAGTTGAAGAAAATTAGGGAATAATATCTCTTAATTTTGACTGGGGAGAGAAAAGAAAAAGTTGGAGAAAATCAGGAATAATATCTCTTAATTTTGAATGGAGAGAGAAAAATGGATAAAATAAGGGAAACAGTTTCTTACCTTATTTAATATGTTTTATTTGCTTCTTTTTAATTTACTTGATTCGTATAGATTTTGTAAGAAATCTATTGATATATTTTGTAAACTGAAAAGTATCGTCATGTTATTTAAATATACCCTCTTACTATGTACATATATGTTTTTTGGCCTTAAAAATGAGTGGTTACTATGGCCTTATTTTTGATTAAAAAAAAGTATTCACAATCAAATTAAGAAAAAAATAATTTTAATCGAATTATTTATTTTTGCATGAAAAGTAATATTTTTTTAAGAGTATGCAAATGACTAAGTGAACACAAAAATTCACTCGAAAAAACTAGTCAAAACGGGCCCTTAGCATCAGAAAGGCACTTTAAATCTCTTTTGCACTTCAATAATGAGACAACAATATCGAAACAAGTGCGTTTTTGACTAAAATTAGAGAATACAAAAAGCTAACATGCAACAATTAAACAAACAATAATCAAACAACACGCGTCACGTGGAATTCTTCAGAGCACTTGGCACTGTAGAGATGAGGAAGCTAGGAAGAACTCAGTGGTGAAATACTCTCATAAATATGCTCATCAAGAATTCCAGTTCCCTCTTTTATCTCACCAAGAAATCCCTTAATTACATGTCATAATCATTGTACGAGAAAATGATCAAAATGGTCCTTAATGTATGAGGGTTGGATTGTTTTGGTCCTTGATATATTCACTTGATTGAAATAATCCTTAATGTATGCAAAATGTGGATGGTTTTGGTCCTAAATCCTAAATATAATGTCGTAACATTATTCAAATGTTTGACACAAAAAATCCATCAAATGTAAGTGAAAAAAATTTATTTTTTTTATTTTTACTTTTTTATTATTTTTATTTTTAAAATGTATTATTCTTTTTATATTATTTATAACGTCACCCGTTATATGTCAAGTTTGTTAATAACTCATTCTTTTCAATATTAAGAGGTGTAGTTTCAAATATTAGAATAATAACACGGTTATGCTAAATGAATAAAATAAAAAAATACGAGCAATTACATGGAATCACAAGAAATAAAGGTTGGGAATGAAAAGAAAGAAAATGAAAAATAAATAATATAAAAAGAATAATACATTTTAAAAATAAAAATAATAAAAAAATTTCACTTACATTTGATGGATTTTTTGTGTCAAACATTTGAATAATGTTACGACATTATATTTAGGATTTAGGACCAAAACCATCCACATTTTGCATACATCAAGGACTATTTCAATATCAAGGACCAAAACAATCCAACCCTCATACATTAAGGACCGTTTTGATCATTTTCTCGAAACATCAAGACTATTTCAATCAAGTGAAATATATCAAGGACCAAAATAACATACTGGACCATTTTGATCATTTTCTCGTCATTGTACATTGTCATTTTAACATAATATCATCATGGAAACTGATCAACAAGAACTATTTGCAGATGCAAAAGAAGAAGAAGATGATGAAATCAGATGCAAGAAACAGAAGATAACCCAAATTGAGCAGCCAAAGATTTTTTATGACAAGGTAAAGTCCACTACTCTTTTACATCACAGAAATCACAAAGCACGGAGCTCAAATGCACCTAATAGTAGTACAAGTACTGCTACTGAAAGAAGTAAAAAAGCTGATGGTAAAATGCCCTTTATTACGGAGATATCATTCCATGAGACAAGACCCTTAATTGGAAATGAATGGCAAAATATGGGGACTTATCATTCAGTGAGCAAAAACCCTTTTGGAAAAAAAGAGGTATTTTTGGGCAGTGAGGAATCCCAAGAATTTAGCTCTAACATGCACAAATTCCAAGGAAAAGAACCCTTAGTTTGCATAGAATCATCTTCTAAAGAAACCTCATGTTTAATGTCTAATGTCCATGGTGGCACAGAATCATCTGATGAATGTAATACTAGTACAAGCAATCTTAAAACCAAGATAAGCTTAATTGGGGTAAGAAAGCAAAAGAATGGGAGGTATGGTGCTGTGATTACTGACAAAATTAGGCATAAGCAAGTATGGTTAGGCACTTTTGACACTATTGAAGAGGCTTCACAAGCTTATTTCTCCAAGAAGTCTGAGTTTGAGAAATTAAACCTGCAGGGTAATAAGGTGAATAAACCAAAGAAGAATCTTGATCAAATTCAGCAGCCTGAATCACCTGTTGTGCCATCCTTGTCTGTGGCTGATGATCAAACCTTGGATACAGCTAGTATGGATGGAATAAATAAAAGAATTGATTCTCATGAAGCAACAATGGATATCGTTGGGGTTCACAAGAACAGGACAACAGGGAAAGAACCCGAATCTTCTAAAGAAGCCTCATGTCTAATGGCTAGTGTACATGGCACAGAATCATATGATGAGTGTAATACCAGTACAAGTTGCAATAAAGGCAAGATAAGCTTAGCTGGAATCCGAGGGCAAAAGAACGGGAGGTATGGTGCTGTGATTACAGACACAATTAGGCGTAAACAAGTATGGTTGGGAACTTTTGACACTATTGAAGAGGCTTCACAAGCTTATTTCTCCAAAAAGTCTGAGCTTGAGAATGAGAAATTAAACCTGCAGGCTAATACGGAGAAAAGACCAAACAAGAATCCTGATCCAGTTCAGCAGCCTGAATCACTTATTATACCATCCTTATCCGTGGCTGATGGTCAAACCATGGAAACTGGTAGTGTGTATAGGAGAAATAAAAGAACTGATTCTCACGAACCAATAATGGATATTGTTGGGGTTCACAAGAACAAGACGTCAGGGAAAGAACCCGAACCTTCTAAAGAACCCGCATGTCTAATAGCTAATGTCGATGGCACAGAATCATATGATGAGTGTAATGCTAGTACAAGATGCAATCCTAAAGGCAACAGAAGCTTACTTGGGATCCGAAAACAAAATAACGGGAGGTATGGTGCTGTGATTACAGACCGAACTAAGCATAAAAAGGTATGGTTGGGCACTTTTGACACTGTTGAAGAAGCTTCACAAGCTTATTTGTCCAAGAAGTCTGTGCTTAAGAAATTAGGCCAGCAGGGGAATAAACCAAAGAAGAATTGTTATCAATTTCAGCAGCCTGAATCACCTCTTGTGACATCCTTGTCTGTGGCTAATCATGATCAAACCTTAAATTCTGCTAGTGTGAGTAGAAGAAATAAAAGAATCGGTGCTAACAGAACAACACATTTTTTTAAGGTTCACAAGAGAAAGAGTTCAGGTAAATATACAACTGAGATTAAAAACCCCATCAGTAAGAAAAGAATTTGGTTGGGGACTTTTGCCACTGCTGAAGAGGCTTCACAGGCTTATCAATCTAAGAAGCTCGAGTTTCAGAAATTAGTCGAGGCAATGCAGCAGCAATGTACTAATAAGCTTACTCATCCTGTGCAAGATGGGAAATCAGAGGAATTAGTCAACATCAAGCAAGGACATAAAAATGTAAATTGTGAACTTGAATCAGCTGGTGGATCAGAAATTGATGTTCCAATCTCAAATTCATCTAATGAGGGAACTCTCCAATGGATTGATTCTCACGAAATAAGTGCTGCTGAAGAAGCTTTCCATGCTTATGTGTCTAAGAAATTCGATGTTCAGAGCTCAAAGAAGGTCGAGCTGCAAAGCGGTATGCCAACTGATTTTAGTGCAGGGGAGAGGCAAGAAGGTCGAGAGGATGATGAAGATTTACGAATGGGGGAGTGGGTACAACTTCCAGGTAATAGGGCAGTCAAATTTTCACTGAATCTGGGCTTACCAATCATCGATAACTATGGATCTCTTTTAGGTGAATTCAGCACTTTGGATGATCTCAGTATTTGTAAAACTGAGGATGGCAATGAAACATAACTGTGTTTTGCCTAGCTTAAAGTTTAGAAGTTTGTTAATTGCAAGAAGATTTTTGGGTAGTATGCAGTTTTAGGACTCAGTAAATTGTAGTAGTAATATGTAAGCTTCTTGCAGTTGTTGGTCTGCTACATGCATATTAGTAAATAGTAGCCCGTTTATCCTCCTTTCTCACTGTTTGTTTAAGCTGTTTTTTTCTGGAAATGTCTTCACTAGGAAAAATTGGACGTAGAAAATTTCATCAGGTTTACTTCCTTTCGACTATAGAAAATGGTATAACGGGTGCAGGCAAAAGGCATTATATGTATAAAAAGGGCAGCCCGGTGCACTAAGCTCTAAAGGTGTCAACCGGTTCATTGTAACCGGTTTTAACCGGTAACCGGACCGGTTAAACCGGAACCGGAACCGGAACCGGTATAACCGGTTCCGGTTAACCGGATATTAGTTTACCGGTCCGGTTCCAAAAAAATTTTAACCGGAACCGGACCGGTTAAACCGGTTAAAATTAAAAAAAAAAAAAAAAAAAAAAGGAAAGAGCCGTTGGGCCTCGGTAATGGACCATTGGCAACGGTCATTTTCTTAATTTTTGGCCCCCAATTTTTTTTTTTTAACACTTTAACCCCTCCCCCACCCCTATATAAACCCTTCTTCATTTTCATTTCAATTCACTGTTCTTCATCTTTCTCTCAAATCTCAATCTCTCAATTATAGTTACTTTGCAATAATTAGCCACAAAGTCTTATTATAGTTTCAACTTTCAATTATTAATTTTGCAATTATAATATTGTTGATGGAGTTGGTGATTTTGCAACAATCCGAAGTAGCTTTGGTGGATTTGCAATTCTAGCCGCCTTCGCTTTGTTGGAAATTAATTCGGCAATTTGGTACCTTCGTTCCAACTCTATCTTTAATTTTCGCAATTTAATTCTAGCAATTTATTTTTCGAAATTTAATTTACGCAATTTAATTCTAGCAAATTTAATTTGTTGTAATTTATTTTCTTGTGATTTATTTGATTGTGATTTAAATTATTTCTATTTAATAATGTCAAAGAGATTAAGACGTGGTGCCGGTAGTAGTAGTCGTACTGTTAGGGGTGCGCTTAATGAGGAAACATTTGTGGAAGAAACACCTAATTTAGGTATTGATGTTGGTGGAAATAATCCACTTTTAGGTCATGAGGCAATGCAACAACATTTTACCGACACTTTTAATGAAGACTTAGATGATGATGATGATGAAACACAACCCTCCGAAAATCCCATAGGAGATACAGGTCCTGCACAATCACATACACAAGACAAACCGCCTAGAACTCGTAAGCCAACAGCTAAAGTTTGGAAATTTATGACTAAGGATAGGGAAAACCAATCAGTTACATGTACCCTATGTGCACAAGTATTTAGTTTTAAGCAAGGAACTGGTAAGGATGGTGGAACGGGTACACTAAATGCTTATATGAGAACCAAACATATGGATATTTGGGGAGAACAAACGGGTTCAAATGTGTGTGTGTGGGGGGGGGGGGGGGGGGGATTCAAATGACGATAGACCCACGAACCGGTAGAAATTTTAAGTATGACAAGAAAAAAGAACGCGTAGAAATAGCTAAAATGGTAGCTTATGATTGTTTACCATTTTCCTTTCCCTCGGGTTTGGGGTTTGTTACTTACATTCAACGTTGTTATAACCCGTTATTTGAGGGTATTCCTAGAAGTACTTGTAGAGCCGATGTTATAGATTTGTTTAAAAAATATAGATTTTATTTGCGCCATGTATTTAATTCTTTAAATTGTAATGTTTGTCTTACCGCTGATTTGGGTGTTAGTATTAACCATTTAGATTTTTTTGCTATTACATGTCATTGGGTTGATGACAACTGGGTTATGCAAAAAAGAATTATAGCTTTTTTATACGACGAAGGAAAAGGTCGTCACGATGGAAAATTTTTAGCCGATTCAATGTCTACTATAATGAGATTTTTTAACATTTATAGAAAAACACTTTGTATTGCTTTAGATAATGCTTCTAATAATACAAAGGCAATTGGTCTTTTAAAAAGAGAAATAAACCCTCCTCTAAGAAATATTTTTCATGTAAGATGTAGTTGTCACATTTTAAATTTAATTGTTAAAGATGGTCTTATGCATTTTGATGATTCTGTTCAAAAAGTTAGAAATGTTGTTGCGTTTCTTTTTTGTAATGCTAATAGGGGAAGAATTAGAGATTTTAAGAATGCTTGTGTGGAAAATAACCTTAGACCTAGGAAAATTCAAGTAGAAATTGAGACTAGGTGGAACTACACTTACATTATGCTACAACAAGCATATGAGTATAGGATTCCCATACAACAAGTTCACAACAAGTATAATATTGATAGTGAGGATTGGTTAACTTTTAGGCATTGGGAAGATGTTAAAGAATGTATTGAACTCTTAGAAAATTTTTATAATGCAACTCTTGCTTTTTCTAGACAATTCTATCCCACGGTAACCGGAATTTTAGCCTACTTAGCGGAAATAGCTAGAGTTTTACAAGAGTATAAATATAAACCCGATTATCAAGTGGCTATTTTTGAAATGATAATCAAATTTAAGAAGTATTTTTTTCCCATCCCAACTTTATTTATATTGGGTTCCCTTTTAAATCCTTGTTTAAAAGTGTCTTATACTAAAAATTTGGTTAGTCAAATTTATACATTTTTAGAAATTGAAGAGGGAGTTCAACCATCTTTAGCTGAAGCCGATCTCGCTATTGATGATGAGTTTAGAAGAGTTTTTACTCATTATTCTAGTTTGGAAGAACGTGCTACACCCGTTGCTCCACGCCCTACTACTTCTCAGAGTAGCAAAAAGGGCTTGTCGGGTTTAAAAGTTTTACATTCACAGCCAACTTCTTCTTCTACTGCAAACTTTGATGAATTTAACTTTTATTTGATGCAGCCAAATGTGGATATCAAGGATGACTTGGACGTCTTAGCATGGTGGAAGAAGTACAAGGCAAGCTATCCGGTACTTTCAAAAATGGCTCGAGATATCCTTACGGTTCAAGTATCAACCGTGGCTTCGGAGAGCGCATTTAGCCAAAGAAGACAACAAATTAGAGACCATAGACATTCATTATCCGGCTTTAGCTTGCAAGTACTAGTGTGCATTCGAGATTGGATTAGATCGGAGCGACACAACCAAAACTCAGAAGCGGAGCAAGGCGAAGAGGAAGAAATTGAAGATTTGATAGCTAGTGGACCGGACCAAATGGAAGACTTTGAAGATATTTCCATGACCGAATATGATGTGGGGGAAATTAACGAAATGGTTCAAAATTGGTGATTTTATTATTCTACTATTTTTGTATAACTCATGTATTATTTGCAAGTTAAAAAAAATACAACTTGCAAATAAATGTTATCCAAGAATGAATAAAATATATGGCTCATTGAGCTTTCTTCTATTTACTTGTGTTCATATTTTTACTTTTATTAAGTTAGGAATATATATATATAAGTATATATACTATATATATTAAGTTATACACATATATAAGTATATATAGTATATAACTATATATAGTATATAAGTAAGTGTATATAGTATATAAGTAAGTATATATAGTATATAACTATATATAGTATATAAGTAAGTGTATATAGTATATAACTATATATAGTATATAGTATATAAGTAAGTGTATATAGTATATAACTATATATAGTATATATAGTATATAACTATATATAGTATATAAGTAAGTGTATATAGTATATAACTATATATAGTATATATAGTATATAAGTAAGTGTATATAGTATATAAGTAAGTATATATAGTATATAACTATATATAGTATATATAGTATATAACTATATATAGTATATAAGTAAGTGTATATATAGTATATAGTACATATATATAAGTATATATACTATATATATTAAGTTATACACATATATAAGTATATATAGTATATAAGTATATATACAATATATACATATCTAATATATATACAATATATACTTAATATATATACTATATAATATTAGATATGTATATATTGTATATATATTAAGTTATACCTATATATAGATATTAAGCTATACATATATAACTATATAAGTATATAGAGTATAGTATGTAAGTTATACATATATATGTGTACGAAAAGCACTATTCTGTATTGCTGACTTGCTGTTAGGCTGTTAGTCAGTAAATATTTAAACTTTAATTATAAAGTTGTATAACATATGTAAATATACCTATAATATACAAATAAATACTATAATATATATATATAATACAAAAAAAAAAAAAAAAAAAAATTTAACCAATCCAAACCGGACCGGTTCCGGTTTGGACTTTAAAACCGGTTAATCGGAACCGGTTAAACCGGAACCGGTTAGGCGGTTCCGGTTTTGGAACCGGAACCGGCCGGTTTCCTAACCGATTCCCGGTCCGGTTCCGGTTGGAACCGGTTGACAGGTCTACTAAGCTCCCGCTATGTGCGGGGTCCGGGGAAGGGCCGGACCACAAGGGTCTATTGTACACAGCCTTACCTTGCATTTCTGCAAAAAGCTGTTTTCACGGCTCGAACCCGTGACCTCCTGGTCACATGGCAGCAACTTTACCAGTTACGCCAAGGCTCCCCTTCTGAAGGCATTATATGTATTTCATACAAAATTCAGTCCTAACTGTAAAATGCTAAGACTTGTTCTACACATTTCAAATTTTCACTTAAACTTCCCCTTATATAAGCTCTTATCTAAGCCGGAGATATGTAATGTTAAAAAAAAATGATGGTATGTAATTTTCCAGAGACGACTATTCTCAGTCTGGGATTTTATATTATGGGGATAATCCGGCTGAGTACAATCTTACAACCCGCCAAGACTTCCGTACTAACTCTTTTGAGCACATGCCATATTTGTCAAACATTTATAATTAATGGACACAACTCAATATGAGTGACATTATTTATCAGTGAGAATTCACATAGACTCTAAAAAACTGGAATCCGAAACGACAGTATTAAAAAAACGAAGCAATTAAAGTACCAGACGTACTCTATTACAATCCCAACGGACACCTCAACTTGGGAATGAATACAATTATTTACATCGTAAATATTATCATAAAAAACATTGGTTCTCCTGTTCTCACATAGACCCGATTCCCTCCTCTTCGCCAATCACCATCTATCTATGCATCTTTTTTGCCAAGCCTCTGATTGAACGAACGAAGCGTAATATCTGTACTTATCCAAGTCAGTATTTTTGTTTGTTCACTATTTGTTTGTTTTATATCTTGAGGAATGGAAAAAGACAATTGGAAAAAGACTTTTAAATTCTTATTATGAATTTTAAATTTGTGATTTGGTCAATATATTAAAGTACTTTGTGTATAATATGAAAATATGTTTCTCTTCCATCTTTGATTAAATTAGTAAAAATAATTATTCCTAAATTCACTAATATGCCGTGCGAAGTGCGGATTTATTCACTAGTTATATATATATATATATATATATATTATTTATACAACTTTAATAATTTTTACATATAAATTTATACACCACGTTAAAAATACCGGTGAACCCGGTACCTCAAAACTCCATCCGCCCCTAACCTTTTTTTATTTTAGTGTTTCCAGAATGTTATTCCATATTGAGAGTGATATAGTAATAATACAATAATTGTGTTATATCTAATATCGAGATTATTAGTTTTGGAACAAACAACTTCAACCCATTTAATCTCGAGGTCTCTATCCTTTTTTTTTTTGTTTTTTTTTTGTTTTGGGTAAACAGAAGTTCTTCAAGGAGCATTATGCTGGTTTGGTCCAGCATCATTACAGTGCTTACTACTCCCTCCGGCAGTGTCCACTTCGCTTTTTTATTTTGGTTCAAAATAAGTGTTCACTTATAAATCAAAAAAGAATTAATTTTTATTTTTCTAAATTAACCCTTACAATAAATAAGAATGAGTCTTATTAATTAAAGATAGTTCACTCATTATAGAAGTAAGTATTTTTTTATGAGTTAGTGTTTTATTGTGGGGCGGTTGGGTTGGGGTGGGTGGGTGGGGTTGTTTGGGAATGCTACGTAAACCCTTATTTTGAACGGGAGGGAGTATTCATTGGGAGGCGACCCCTAATGGGTCGCTATATTTACTTAGAAAGCAAGGCGCAACAAGACAAAAAGCAAGTCACGCGTCAGCCCTCACAAGTGTAATATAATTCTACAATAGTGCTCTGCGTGCACTGTGGAGATAGCACTAACTGCTCATTCTGACGTCCAACAAATCCCCAATTCCCTTTTTTTCATTTCCATTAGCCATTTTACATTCTCATTGTAACATAACGATGGCCATGGAAACTGATCAACGAGGACTACTTGAAGAAGAAGAAGAAGAAAGCAGCTGCAAGAAACAGAAGATAACCCAAGTTTTTGTTGACAAGGTAAACTCCACTACACATTTTCAACACACTGATTACATGGACAGTAGTACTAGTGTTGTTGATGAAAGAAACAAGAAAGGCAACTGTGAAAATCCCTTAACACGAGTTGATTGGCAAAACGTGAAGACATATGTGAGAAAACTCCCTTTAGAGAATGAAAAAGAGGTATTCAAAGGCTCTAGCTCTAAGGAAACCTCATGTTTAATGGCTAATAATGGTGATGGAACAAAATCATATGATGAGTGTAATACTAAGGAGAAGATAAGCTTAACTGGAATCTGGAGGCGAAAGAACGGGAGATATGCTGCTGTGATTAAAGACCGAATTAGTCGTAAGAAAGTATGGTTGGGCACTTTTGATACTGCTGAAGAAGCTTCACAAGCTTACTTCTCCAAGAAATCGGAGTTTGAGAAATTAAGCCAGGGAAATAAGGAGGATAACCTGAAGAAGAAATGTGATCAAATTCGGCAACCTGAATCACCGCTTATTGTGGCATCCTTTTCTATGGCTAATGATCAAACCTTTGATACTGCTAGTGGAAATGGAAGAGATAAAAGAATAGATTCTCACAAATCAACAACACATCTTATCGGGGCTCACAAGAGCAAGGCACCAGGGAAATATACGTCTCGGATTATAAACCCCATCACTAAAAAGAGAATTTGGTTGGGGACTTTTGACACTGCTGAAGAGGCTTCACGGGCTTATCATTATAAGAAGCTCGAGTTTGAGAAACTAGTCAAGGCGAATCAGCAGCAATGTAGTAGTAAGCAAATTCATTCTAAGCAAGATGCAGGGGAAGAGAAATTAGTCACTGTCAAGCAAGGGCATGAAAATGTAAATTATCATGAACCTCTGCCCGAATCAGCTGGTGGATCAAAAATTAATGTTCTGATCACAAATTCATCTGATAGAGGAACTGACCAAAGGATTGATTCTCACGAAATAGGCACTGGTGAAGAAGCTTTCTGTCAGAAAAAACAGGTATTCTTGGGTACTGTTAAAGAGGCATCCAAAGTATTTAACCCGTGTTTAATAGCTAATGTTAATGGCGCTGAATCATCTGATGAGTGTAATGCTACTACAAGCTGTGATCCTAAAGCCAAGAGAAGCTTTATGGGAGTGCAAAGGCGAAAGAGCGGGAGGTATGCTGCTGTGATTACAGACCGAATTAAGCATACGAAAATATGGTTGGGCACTCTTGACACTGCTGAAGAGGCTTCACAAGCTTATTTCTCCAAGAAGTCCGAGCTTGAGAAACCAAGTCAGCACGGAAACAAGATGAATAAACCAAAGAAGAATTCTGATCAAATCCAGCCTGATTCACCTGTTGTGAAAACCTTAAATATTGCTAGTTGGGGCAGAACAAAGAAAAGAACCGATTCTCAAGGGAAAATACCCGGATCTTCTAAAGAAACCTCATGTTTGATGGCTAATGTACATGGCACAAAATCATCTGATATGTGCAATACTACTAGAAGTTGCGATCCTAAAGCCAAGAGAAGCTTAATTGGAATCCAAAGGCAAAAGAACGGGAGATATGCAGCTGCGATTACAGATCGAATTAGGCATAAGAAAGTATGTTTGGGCACTTTTGACACTATTGAAGAGGCTTCCCAGGCTTATCAACCTAAGAAGCTCAAGTTGCAGAAATTAGTTAAGGCGAAACAAAATCAATGTACTAATGAGCAAATTCCTTCTAAGCAAGACAAGAAATCAGCAGAAGTAGTCAATGTCAAGCAAGGACGTAACATAAATTGTGAACTCAAATCAGCTGGTGGATCAGAAATTGATGTTCCAATCTCAAATTCATCTAAAGGAAGAGCTGGCCAAAGGATTGATTCTCACGAAATAGGCACTGCGGAAGAAGCTTTCCATGCTTACCTTTCTAACAAATTTGATTCTCAGAGCTCAAAGGAAGTCGAGCTGAAAGGCAATATGCCAACTGATTCTAGAGCAGGGGAAAAGCAAGAAGGTCAAGAGGATGATAAAGATTTATGGATGGGGGAATGGGTGCAACTTCCAGGTAATAGGGCGGTCAAATTTTCGCTGAAGCTGGGCTTACCAATCATCGATAACTATGGATCTCTTTTAGGTGAATTCAGCACTTTGGACGATCTCAGTATTTGCTAAACTGAGGATGGCAATGATAACATAACTGTGTTTAGCTAGCTTATAGTTTGGAAGTTTGTAATTTGCAAGAAGATTTTTGGGTAGTTTGCAGTTTTAGGACTCTGTAGATAGTAGTAACATGTAAGCTTCTTGCAATTGTTGGTCTTAGCCGATAAGATACTGATATATGGTGTATCTGCATAGTAGTAAACGACCGGCTATCCTTCTCTATATTTGTTTCAGCTGTTTTTTAAAGGGTTCTTTTCAGCTGTTTTTCTGGAAATTTCTTTACTATGAAAAATTGGAGGTAGAGAAGTTCATCTTGTCTACTTCCTTTTACGACTACAATGGTATAAAGAGTGCAAGCAAAAGACAATACCCATACAAAATTCAGTCCTGACTGTAAAATGTTCAGATTTGTTCTACATATTTCAAATTTTCATTTAGACTTCCCATATATAACCTCCTACCTAAGATGGCGGATGTAATGTTCAAAAAATTGATAACAACGTACCGGCAGGGAAGTCTTCTTCTGGTAGCTTTCTCCATCGATAGTTGGCAACTTCAATCCATCCTGCATTGACCAGGAATTGGCTCTCTTTCACTGCACAGAGTGATTTTTCTGTTCCAGCATCCAAAGAGGCAACATGAGTGACAGACAAGTCATGCTCTTTGGAATATTTTGCTCCTAGTTTCTCTGCCGTTTTCCATAGACCATGTTTTTCGGGCTGGAAATTAGTAGGGAAAACACGGCTGAATACAATCTTACAAGCCAAGACTTCCTTACGAACTGTTTTGAGCACCTGCCATTTTTGTCAAAAAGTTAAACTTGAGGGACATGAACATGAGGATTTATATATCCAACCATAACCTGCATGGGATTGAGGTGCAGTTGTTGCTTGAGTTATATTTAAGGTAGGTAGAAAAATAACCATAGAAACCAGACAAGTAACCTAAATAACCCGAATTATCAGACAAGAAAAAAGAGCGCTACGACATCAGATTATATCTGCCCAGATGAAACGCAGACTAGTTCAATTAACTGAAGAAATAACTGACTGACGAAAGATCATATGTCTAAATAGTAGAATAAGAGCAGCTAACCTGCAAACTGTGATACTACATGATTGGACAGTAAACATGTGCTACAATCTTAGCTTTCATGATATAACAATTTATAAAAAAAAATTAAGATAAACATTATCTATTCAAGAAGAAGAATCCAAAAGGAGATGAAATTAGTTTCGAGCTCTTAACCTACACTCGGTTTTTTACATAATTTGTACCTGCCTGACGTCTCGGTCATAGAGATTCTGCCCACACTCCTGAAAAGTGGTCATACCCATTAGAAAGGCTCATTGATAATGTAAGAAAACAAATAGATAATCAAAATCAACAGTTAAGTAGGAGAGACAAACCAGATTGAAAAATCTACTGTGTATCTTCTTTAGAACACTAAGAACAGAAGAAAGAGCTCCTTCCATTTCATTTTCATCACTTCTAACTTCAGAAAGAGATTTATTTTCGGAACCAAAATGTCGGCAACTTGAAGCAAAGAAATGGTATCTTTCAATTAGTATAAGATTCTCTTTGTGCTTGCTCCAAACCTAAAACAATTGACATTCAAAAGTTCACATATTCCACCTAGTGGAACGAAAAGATTCTCCCCACAATTAACATCATGCAATGTCACTTCAAAACCAAAGCATTATATCTTGCATCGGATGTATAACAGCAACAGATATGCCAAATGCAATAAGGTCTTCATGCAAATGAGATAACTAGAAGAGATTAATACAAGGCAAGAGAATTAGCAAAGTCATCCATATGACTATAGACAAAATTTTATAGAATAGTCATGCAATCAAGACCAGAAACCATTTCTTCATCATGCATTTAGAACTAGTGAGCTTAGCACTAACTAAAATTATAGATAGAGCACTTATACCA
Organism: Lycium barbarum; assembly: GCF_019175385.1. NCBI lineage: Eukaryota > Viridiplantae > Streptophyta > Magnoliopsida > Solanales > Solanaceae > Lycium > Lycium barbarum. The sequence goes on from NC_083340.1 coordinate 2,965,062, forward strand.
ACTAGATTATAAGAGGGTCAGGAATGAATATTCTTTCCGACTACTGAAAACTACAGGATATAACGTCATAGGTATGATTTGCATTGCACTCCTCAAATGTTGCTGACCAAAATACATAAAAAATGTTCCCTCCCTAACCGTTCAAAATTTACAGTGAGGTGGTTCACACAATTCAATCGGTATGCCAAATTCCTAGGTTCAAGTTTCACTATGACCCATAGACAAATAGTTTCATGTGCTTGGTCGAGAAAACACAAATAGACTAACATGTGATGGGCATGTTGCAAACTTGAATAAAGAAATAAATGTGCTACTATCACTGGACACAACAACCAGAAGTGTGAGCAAAAACATGCAAGCAAGAATAATACCACCATCCATCAAATGAAATGGATGTAATGGTTCGCATATGTTGGTAACTTGTTTACCGCTTCAGTGTCATCGAGGATCAAAACTGCGCTATCTTTCCCGATAACAACATCAAGATCCTTTTGATGCCTCTGCGTGGAATCCCCTTGTGCAATAACTCTAGAATGGAAGTAAACACCTCCAGCGTCAACCAGTTTTTCCGTTTCCAGTGCATAAGTGAGTGATCCCATTGTGTAGATGCACATCTCAAACAAACTACTTGCTTCCTTAAGGAAAGTGTGGACAAAGGGCCTCAACTTGATCATCATTTGAATGCCGTTCAATCTGAAAAGGCTGCCTCTCAAAGCATCTGTGGATATTAGAAGTGCAAAAAGCATCTTAGCTGAACAACTAGAATTAATTGCCAGTAAAATTAGTTTCAGATAGAAAAGAATAACAAAGAAGCTCCTCAAATATGCCACCGGGTGCGTGTCAGATCCTCCAAAGTAGTGCATTTTTGGAAGATCAGACATGGGTGCGGCAATATTTTAGGAGAGTCCGAGCAACGGTCGCAAAACTAAGCATTTTGGCCAATTAGACCTCAAAACAATGGGTGCTTAAGCTTTTTATCACTAAAAAAAAAAATTGATTGAAAAAGAAAGGACAACCATGAATTTCAAGTTGCAAATATGACTCTTGATCAATTATGTGGGAATGTTGGAAATGATCTAAAACTCGGAAATAAAGAAAAATACCCGACATTAGGAATTATTAAAGGGGTTTAAATGATCAAACTAATCAACGCATACAGAAAGTGATGGTCAAATATATTCGGACTCTGGAGGCTCAGAAGAGTAGGCTGTGGTCTTGATGAATCGGAGGTCCCAAATTTGGTATTCACATATTGATTTTATCCTTTTAAAAGAAAAATCATTTCAGAATCATTGTTCATTTGAATAGTTCTGGAAATTGTAAAATTTGATTATCAGTCGTAACACCCGTAATATGAAAAGATACCACCACAAATGTTATTTTTATAAAGCGCAAGGCCTAACGTGTATGTGCTCTAGCATGCACTTGCATTTACAAATCAAGTAGAACTTGGTCATTTTTCACATGAAGACGAGGAATGGATAAAAAACTGTAACATCACTTGGACATATCAAACCCAAGTGAACAAAGTGAAGCATGGTGATATATAGGGGGGAGAACGTGGACCAGTGAGAAAATAGTACCAGGCAGAGCTTCTCCTTGGTCCTTTAAGTATTGCTCTACTGCTGAAATGTTCGAAAGTCCGTTGAGTGGAGTAGCGTATGGTCCAAATCAAGAACCAAATAGAGCTTCTTGTGGCGCAGCAAGTTCTTCAAGTCCTTTTCCCATAACCGTACAATCTCATCATGAGCAAGCATCAGATTCTGCATCATTAAATACCAAGGAGATATGTTACTGAATAAGCTGAAAACATTATTTGAAGTACCAAAAAAGAATATGCCCTGATACTACAAACTGATTTAGCACAGATATCTGAAATGTGTAAGCTGTTGTTGAAAATTCATTGCTTTGTCACTTAAAGCAATAGAGCGATGCTATGCGAGATGGTCTCCTCGTGATGAAGCGATGTGCTTCTGAATACTGCCTGCTTTAAATAATGAAGAGCGAGGTAACTTAGCAAGGACTGATCAATTGTTTGAATGTAATTCTAAAAAGATGAAAAAAGAGAAGAAAAGGAGAAAGGCCTTTTTCCATTTGAGTACTGGGTCTCCTCTTCCACACACGCTTCAACATTCTCGAGTTCTAATGCCGCTTCTTCTACCATGTCTCTGCACTTCTGTTTCTTCGTCAAACATTTTTTATTTCTTCTTCCTCCTCTAATATGAAGGTTTCTTGCTACTTGCGTGTGGTTAACTTTGCAGATTGTTCTGTTACGGGTGATTTTTATAGAAACTTTCATATGTTGTTGAAAGCCAGCTACGACATAGTAACTTTCCTATGTTGTTGAAAGACTGGTACAACATAACATAAACTCAAGTCTGTAACAAGAAGAATAAATGCAACTACCCTACTGCAATAAGAAGAAGAACCTTTGTGCATGTACCCAAATGACATACCGGATTCATCTTCAACTTTCTTCCCACAACTTATGCACATCCCTTCAATAGCTCCAGGATGTTTACATACATCCAAAGTGAAAGAAGTGTCTGCAGCCAGAGTAGTATACATAATAGTTATCTAATGCCGAAGTCTCACAAACTGTTACGTTATCTTCTCCTAAATTCTAGTTAACCTTGAGCCAAGAACCTAAAGTTTAAACAGGACATGGCAGGTGCAGGAAAAACCTTGCAGATTGATCACTAATAGGAAAGTAATGATGATGATCAATTTATTTATGCAACAAGATATTAGAATTTAAATGACATTTATTTTGCCTTCGAATCGTAGGGTGGCTTTAAGATCCATACATATCATGCAAGTGCAATCGCCCAACCTGTAAATAGAGATACAATATTACCAGGCATGTCATGGGCCCTTAGATGAAAGAGATGCATAGAGGTTTTGAATACAAAAGCAGTAAAAACCAGTGTTGAATTAAAGGAAAATGAATGACCTAACATTGGTACTAATATCCATTGGTAATAAACGTCGACAACCAACATTAGGCATGTATACATGTTGGTTCACATTAGATGAGAGAGAAACACACGTTCAGGAGTACAAAAGTAGGAGACAAAACAGTTTTGTTATAGCACGACAGGGTACAAGTTACATTTAAAATCCTAAGCAATCACTCGAATTCTCTTTTGATAAAATGTTGAACCAGTCATCAGTCACACTGGAACGCCATAAGAGAACACAAGAAATGTATGTCAAAAATATGAAAATAACTAATAAGAATATCTGACCTGAAGTTTGTCCTAGTCCTCGAGATATTGATTCATGTTGGTCCCCTGCAGATTCTAATAGATCCACCTTCTGCCTTTTGTTCCTACAATAAAACATTATCCGCATTGAAGGGAAAAGACAATATAAGAATACGATCAATACGAGCATGCACAAAGATAAAAGCACCCATTCTAACAGAAAAGGTAAGAATACAACACAGGATATGGAATCAAAACAAGAAAATTTCATCGAAGACCAGATAACATTTTGCCACAGGAATCTAATCTCCTTTTAACTATCGTCTGTTATTCACATTTTATTGCACGAATCCCCCAATAAATAATCATATTAACCTCAAGGGTAAAGGAAGAGCAGAAGAGATTCTATTCCAATATGAAGAAAAATAAAAAGGAAAAGAAGGATCTGCTTTCCAAGATATTATCCGGTGAACAAGGGATTATCAGCACGGCGCCTAAAACCAGGGGATGGAATCCACGTGTTAGATCAAGACAAGAAAATAAAAAAATAGTGACCCCATACATTTACACAAAATACTTTTCAAAAAAGATAAAAATACTCATTCTAATTGCAAAAGTAGTACGCACATGTCACGAGTTCGAACTCTGGCGGGCAAACCAAGTCTAGTATTTAAGTGGAGAATGATAGAGGGGCCGGCCATTATCTACCGAGGTTTCAAAGATGGAATCTGCAGATTCCTTGATAATCAATATGTGTGTGTGTGTGTGTTATAAAGACTCATTCTTACATTTGATTTCAAGAGTACATTGTTTTTTACCTATATCTTATCCCCTCAAATTCTAAGTTCCATAATATAGATAGCATATGTGTTCTCATTTTTTAACAGCTCCACCTCCACATATTTAACAACATTTTCTTGCTAGCACCAAAGACATGTTTATGGTGCCAAAGCCAAACTAGTCAGAAGGTAAAGTTGTTCAGATTCCCAATCTTGTCAAATTCACTAAGGTTTCCAATTCACATTGGCAACTTCAGTATCCATACAACTTTGAATCAAAAGCTGTAAATGGAAGTTACACTACAAGGTGCGCAAGTGAAGAGCTCTAGGCCATAAAGGCATAGAAGAAAAACTGAAATATACAGAAAAGTAACTTCTTAAACAAGAAATTTATACATTTGGAAAGCTTACCTAATGTGGAGAAAATAGCAACCAATTGATAACACCACTGCCATTCCCCATCAAACCCGCTATTTAACCAAAAAGGACCATAAGAAAATCAAACACTAAGCTTTTCCATGTGCTTAAATTATGCGTAAAATTGAATTATCTCAAGTCACATATATATGATGTCCTCTTGAAGAATGGAAGTGGTATGGAAGTCCATGAGTGTACATCACATATTACTGCATGTATACCATCTTCAATGCTATAGTTTAGGACAAACCACAAAATTTAAACTTAGGGATTAACTATAAATTCGGATACTTCTACAGACTCAAAAATACCAGCCAAAATCAGCTTCATAACCGTTGTCTTCCAGTTCCTCATGTTTCTTGTTCTCGTCATCCTCCTCCTCTTCCTCTCCAACTTTTTCATGAGTGGGGAATACATCAGAAGCTGAATCTAACTCGGCATTTAGAAATGCTAAAAGATCATCACTACTTGACGACCGCACCAGAGAATCTACAGTCAGACTCATCTGACATGCCAACCAAGTATTACACAGAAATCATACTAGTGAAATGCATAAAAACATAGTACTTTGCAAGACAAACAGCTGAGAGTAAATGAACTAAAATTCACAAAGTAAATATCTCAAAAGGTCACTCAACTACGTGAAATTATGTAGCAAAGTCACTCAACTTAGGACGTTTCTCTTTCAATATCACCTTTGTCATAAAAAAAATCTGACATTATAAACATTTTAAAACTTTTATGAACATTAAAAAATCACCGGACTAGCACAAGCAGTATTATGAACATTAAAAAATCACCGGACTAGCACAAGCAGTATTATGAACATTTTAAAACTTTTAGCACTTTATTCAGTTCAAATCAACCAACCTGGATAGTATATATACACATACATTTTGTGGCATTAATCATTTAATGTTCGCAATCATCAGTATAATTCTTTCAAATGGTACATATCACAACTGTAACCGTGCAAAAAAATTGAAATTTGAAAATCAAGAGTCATAATGCATCTACAATCCACAACTTCATCCCTAATTCCCAAAGGCCTCAACCACCTTACCGTCAATTTAAGTCCGAATATACAAAGTTTATACCTCTGTGCATTCTGAATATACTAATACTACTTGAAGAGTCAAACAATTCTCTCTGATTTTTTTTTTTCAAACATTCTATTATTATTTTTACATAAACACTTTTTCTATAGTTCCTGATTCTCAACTTTTTATTTCAAATAATAAAACCAAATTTATTCCAATATATTATACACATTGTGAATAATCTTCTCTCTCGTGCTCTTTTTTGTGCAATTCAGAACTCAGAACTCAATATATATACGTTACGAGGTGCTGAGAAGAAAACTTCGTCGAGAAGCCGAAAAGGGGTTTAAATTTAGTGTGTGTGTCATGGATTTCCTGAGATTTGGTTAAATGGCGTTCTCACCCTTCTAGATTTGAAAAGTTCAATATGGTACTAAATATTGGTTTTTCTTTTTATAAAACCTCTGGTATCTACTGACACGATTAATTCAAATTCAACGTCATGTGTGTTGCCAGAAAAACAATATGTTGTGTGTGACCTATTAAGGGGGGAAAGAGCTCCCGACATGAACTGCTCTATTCCTAGTGCTTGGATCAGAAACTTCTAATTAAGGATGGAATGATTTCATTCCGTAACAATTTTTTATACACTGCCAGATGTACATGGGGACATGAATTCACGTGCACCTATGGTTCTCTCTAGACCGTGTATAGTAAATTATATTGTTATATTTTCTCAAAAATATTTTGTTATTATTTGTTGTTTCTTTGCTTTTGTTATTTCTTGTCCTGGATTGCTTTTGTTTCCTTTCTTTGAGCCGAGGGTCTATCGGAAAAATACTTCCCAAGATAGGTGTAAGGTTTGCGTAGACTTGTAGGTGCCAGTTAGTAGTTTTAGCTAATGGGGGTGGTTGTGGGTGCTGGTTGGTGGTGGCAGTCGATTATTGTAATAGATGGCAAATTGGCAATATATAGTGATGGTTAATGATTGTGATTGTTTATAACAGTAGTGGTTAGTGGTTATTATAGTGATGGTGGTTGATTGTGAAGATTATAAATGGTTGTGATGATCTACAATAATGGCGGCTATGACTAAGTATTGTGGTTACGAGTAGTGGATGGTGATAGTTAGAGCCCGTTTGGATTGGCTTATAAGTTGCTTATAAGCTGTTTTCAGTTTTTTTTGAGTGTTTGGCTGGCCAGCTTAAAGTCATTTTGTGCTTAAAATAAGCTCAAAAAAATAATTGGGCCCATTTAACTTGACTTATCTAAAGCAGCTTATAAGCCAAAAATATAAGTTAGACTACCTCAACTTATTTTTTCTAGCTTATAAGCTGCAAACAACTTATAGGCATAAGCTCATCCAAACAAGCTCGCGGCAACCGCAACAACAACCAGCGGTCAAGTAGAGTTAAATCCTTAATGTATAACATCTTAATAATATTAAAGTTTATTTCTTCAGTTCATTATGTGGTTGTAAAATAAAAAATAAAAAAGGGCACTTAGTGATTTAGACCCGAATAATTAAGATTTATCATGTTTTACCAAACTTCTAAAATCAACTTATTTTGAAAAGTGTTTTTTAAAAAAAGACTTTTGGTGAAAACTGAAAAGTAGTTTGTGTTTAGTCAATTAATTTAAAAAACACTTTTGAGTAGCAATTAGTGTTTGACCAAACTTTTAAAAAGTGATTGTAAGTAGGGGTGTACAAAGCAAACCGACAAACCACACCAAATCGATAAACCGAGAAAAAAACCCGACTAGTGGTTTGATTTGGTGTTGAAAGAAAAAACCCGACCATAATTAGTTTTGTTTGGTTTTAGCTAAAAAAGTCAAACCGAACCAAACCGACCTGACATTACATATATTCGATTTTTAAAATATTTTATACATAAAAATATTTATTTGTAATGTAATTTGTAAATATTTCTTAAATATTTTCATAGTTTTTTGTATTTTATAATATATAATATTAAGCTTGAACTTAGAATTTTGAATGTCAATAAGTTTTATTTCCCATAAATGTTAGTAACTCAAATAAAGTTCAAATCAAAACCAACTCAACACTAATGCTAACAAAAGAAATTCAATTCTAACACTAGGAATGACAGTAATGTTGGATATCTATTCTTTAGTTTTGTATAATTGGTTTAGAGCATAAAAATACATAGCTTAATTTTTTTATTTATCATGTAATTAATACTTATTAGCCGCTTATTTTAGCATAACTTATTATTTAGATTAAAGTCATATTCTTTATGACTTATTAGTTAGCAATACTTATTTTAACCGATTTTATTATCTTTTTTGTTGAATATTTTAATACGATATCATCACCCATCTCACATTTTATGTTATTTTCTTAAGAAACACCTTAGTTATATAGTTGTATCTTACTAGGACTAAAGAAATATTTGAAGTAAAAGTCATATGTTTTGTATGAAGACTTTTTCGGAAAATATCGGAAAAACCCAAAGAAACCCGAAGTTGAAAAACCCGAATTTTATCGATTTGGTTTAGTTTATAAATTTAAAAACCCGACGCAATTGATTTGATTTGGTATTGAAAAATCCGAACCAACCCGGTCCATGTACACACCTAATTGTAAGTGTATTTTTCTCAAAAGTGCTTTTCAAAAAAAGTGCTTCCGGTGAAAAACTACATTTTTTAGTTTTTGAAAACAACTTCTGTACTCTCCAAGAGCACTTGTTTTCTTCTAAAAGCTTAGCCAAACACCTCATTTCTTTAGATAAATATTTTTGAAGAAAAATAAGTTTAGTCAAACAGGCTATAGATCTGACAAAATCACTCAATAACATATATTTAAATAATTAAGATTCAAACCTTCAGTAAGTGCTAATAAATAAGGCAAAATCCCATTTATTATGATCTTAAAAAAAAATCTTTTTTATGAGCATGTTTGATGTTAACTAAAATATTTATGCGTCAAATACTTGAGGAAAAAAAACCTTAGAACAAAAAGACCCACAACTTTTCTTGAATAGTTAGAAATGCCACCACATAGTTTTCATTTCAAACAATTGCACTCACAAGTCACAAACAGCAATAATTTTCTATGCAGAACCTTCAACACCAAAATAACCCCAAATTTTTTCAAGTGCAATTAGAATTACAGGCTTGATCCGTACCTGTATAGTCTTATGAAGTGTAAATCGATAGCGTGTATATGGTCAGGTTCACCGCCGGTCCACAAAGTCACCGCTGTTGCCGCACTCAATAATCCTCCCACTCTCTATACCGGCGCTTCAGATGGGTCCATCATCTGGTGGAATCTCTCTTCTACGGTAAAATTACTTTCTTCTCCTTTTAATTATTCTCTATTTATACTGTTAGCCAATGGTTGAAATCTAGAAATGTTGAAATCTATTGTTGAACTTTCAGTTTAATTACGAACCTACCAATATATATATATATATACACACACATATTTTGTTTACAGTTAGCTAATTGCAATCTTCCGTACAGTTTACCGACTATATCACATTTATGTTCAATTAAGAAGCAGTATTTTGTTAATTAGCTAATTGCGATCTTCTGTACGCTTTACCGACTGATATTACATACTGTAGCCAATGGTTCATATCTAGTAATATTGAAATCTATTGCTCACATTTCAGTTCAGTTACGACGTCGTATATGTTGTTGGCTAATTGCGATCTTCTTTACGCTTCACCGACTGATATCACATTTGTTCAATTACGAAGCAGTATTTTGTTCTTAAGCTTATTGTGATCTTCCTTATGCTTTACCGACTGATATCACATTTCTGTTCAATTACGACGTTGTCATTGTTGTTAGCTAATTGCGATCTTCTTACGGTTTACTGACTGATATCACATTTCTGTTCAATTAGGAAGAAGTATTTTGTTATTTAGCTAATTGTGATGTTCTCTATGCTACAATTGTTGCTAGTCATTACTTTACCTCAGTGTAGTTGTGTCATTTTGCTGAAATCTATTGCTCATGTTTCAGTTCAATCACGACGTCGTACATGTTCTTAGCTAATGCGATCTTCTTTACGCTTTATCAACTGACATGACATTTCTGTTCAATTACGAAGCAGGATTTTGTTCTTTAGCTAATTTGTGATGTTCTCTATGCTACAGCTGTTGCTAGTTATCACTTTATCTCAATGTAGTTGTGTCGTTTTGCTGAAATCTAGCAATGTTGAAATCTATTTCTCATATTTCAGTTCAATTACGATGTCGTATATGTTGTTAGCTAATTGGGATCTTCTGTCAGCTTTATCGATTGATATCACATTTCTGTTCAATTACGTAGCAGTAATTTGTTTATTAGCTAAGTGTGATCTTCTCTACCCTACAATTGTTGCTAGTCATCACTTTATCTCAATGGAGTTGTGTCATTTTGCTGAAATCTATTGCTCAAGTTTCGGTTCAATTACGACGTCGTACATGTTGTCAGCTAATTGTGATCTTCTTTATGCTTTACTGACTGATATCACATTTCTGTTCAAGTAGGATGCAGTATTTTGTTATTTAGCTTATTTGTGATCTTTCCTATACTGCAATTGGTGATAGTTATCACTTCTATCTCAATATAGTTGTGTCATTTTGCTTATTTAAGTTAAAAGAAGAGATCTATAATTGATATTTTTTAGCATAGTCTTTCTGAACAGTGCAACTTAGATATTTGATTTGTCCGAGGTGGATTTGAACTTTGTTGGTTCGAAATGCTACTTAATCCACCGACCATTTGAATTACTGGGTTCTGAAATTTAATACTTATACATATTTACTAGATTTCCTTAACATATATACAGGTTTTGAGTCCAAGCTACTGCTTTCAGCTAAGCCCATAGCCTATACTGTACATTTGCCCACGTTTTATCATAAAATGAATTAATCAAGGTCCAACATAGCTTTCTGATTTTTACCCTATTCTCTTTTAACATTGTTTCTTAGCCCGTTTCTATTTGCCTTGGTAATCGATGGATTGACACGACAAATTCAAGGTGAGGTGCCATGGTGTATGTTGTTCGCGGATGACATAGTCTTGATTGACGAGACTCGTAGTGGAGTTAATGCTAAGCTAGAGGGTTGCCGGCAGACGTTGGAGTCTAAAGGATTCAAGTTGAGTAGGACCAAGACAGAGTACATGGAGTGCAGGTTCAGTGGCGTACCAAATGAGACTGACGTGGAAGTAAGGCTTAGTACCCAGGTCGTCCAAAAGAAAGAAAGTTTCAAGTACCTTGGGTCTATTATACAAGGAAATGGGGATATCGATGATGATGTCACTCATCGTATTGGTGCAGGGTGGATGAAATGGAGGCTCGCTTCTGGTGTGTTGTGTGACAAGAAAGTGCCACCAAAACTTAAGGGCAAGTTCTACAAAGTGGTGGTTAGACCGACTTTGTTGTACGGGGCAGAATGTTGGCCAGTCAAGAACTCTCATGTGCAGAAGATGAAAGTCGCGGAAATGAGAATGTTGCGGTGGATGTGTGGGCACACTAGGAGAGATAGGATTAGTAATGGAGACATCTGGGACAAGGTGAGAGTGGCATCGGTAGAGGACAAGATGCGGGAAGCGAGGCAGAGATGGTTTGGGCATGTTAAGAGGAGAGACAGAGATGCCTTAGTGCGGAGGTGTGAGAGGTTGACTATGGACGGTTTCAGGAGAGGTAGAGGTAGGCCAAAGAAGTATTGGGGAGAGGTGATTAGACAGGACATGGCGCAGTTTCAGCTTACCGAGGATATGACCTTAGATAGGAGGTTGTGGAGGACTCAGATTAGGATAGAAGGCTAGTAGGTAGTCTCACTTACTCTTTTGCACTAGTGGTCGTAGTTTTGCTCTATCGTTTATTGCCTTTTGATTTCTGCTTATATTTGTTGGGTCTTGTCTTTCCAGATTGTTTTATCATGACTTCTTCGCTCTTGTTATTTCTTATTTTCGCATTACTCTGATATGCTTGTTTGTATCTGACTCTTTTGTCTTGTTTTCTCTTGAGCCGAGGGTCTTTCGGAAACAGTCTCCCTACCTCCCAAGGTGGGGGTAAGGTCTGCGTACTCTTTACCCTCCCCAGCCCTCACATTGTGGGATTTCACTGGGTATGTTGTTGTTGTTGTTGTTGTTGTCTCTTTTAACATTGTTCGATATAGTATGATTCTTGCAACTCATGATATCTTAATTATTAAAAAAAGTGAAGCAATTTATGTCTGATTGAACTCATACATGAAAAGAGATGAGCGAAATTGGATGGAGGGAGCAAATCATTGTGATAATTTGCGTGAAATTGGCTCTTTTTTTTTTTTGGTCGAACAAGGTAATAGTAAAGTAACGTTCGATCTTTGATTCTTTTCTTAGTTGTGGTATTTGTTAAGGTTCAAGTTTATGAGCTCTTCTGTTTTTTTTTTTTTTTTTTGGTCTCAGGAAATCACACCGGTTGCCATGCTTTGTGGCCATGTTGCTCCGATAGCTGATCTAGAGATATGTGTTCCTACTACAGTTTTGGGAGATGGGAAATTAGATGATTCAAACAATGCGGTATCAGCTTCTAACTCATCTAACTGTGGTGCATTATTAAGTGCATGCACTGATGGTGTGTTGTGCATTTGGAGCAGAGCCAGTGGACAATGCAGACGTAGAAGGAAAATGCCTCCCTGGGTAGGGACGCCATACTTAATTCGACCATTTCCCGAAAATCGTAGATATGTATGTATAGCTTGTTGTTCTTTTGATCATGTTCATTTATCCGATCACCACTCGCCTAGTTCTGCTGAGAAGGGTGAAGCATTTGCAGATAGAGACTCACAGCATGCAAAACCGGTAAAGTGCACAGTCGTTATTGTTGATACGTATACTCTTGCTATCGTCCAAACAGTTTTTCATGGGAGCTTATCCATTGGGCCTTTGAAATCTGTGGCTGTAATTTCGTCCTTTGGGGATGTATTGACTGAGTCAGTGATGATGGTTGATTCTTTTGGTAAATCACAATGTATACCAATATTAAAGGAGTGTGATTCAAGCACAGAAAACATGACCGCCAAGAGCAACTTCTTTGATGCGGGCAAAATGAATTGGGTAAATGGGTCAAAGGACAGGGGACCTCTGGTGGCATTTGCAAATCGTGGGCCGGTTTTAGCTTTTGTATATGGTACATGCTGCATATTTAGTCTATTAGAGGATAGGAGTTCTGTGGGAGAGATATCTTTCTCAGATGATCTGCTCTCTATCGAAGGAAAGTCACATGCCACTGGTGGCATGTTTGTTGGACATGGTAACAATCTGCTTGATTCTGAAGATTCAGATGCCACATTCATTGAAAAATTTGCTGTATGGAATAGTGAAGGAGCGGCCATAGTATACAGGCTATGTTACTCAAGTAATATCTTCAAATATGAACCTTTTGCTGCTATCCCAATCATTTCTCAGGAGTCTAGCATGAGCTTATCTATCTCTTTCGTGCAAGTGAACAACTGTCTTTTACGTGTCGAATCAATTTCCTTTCCTATCAATGAATTATCGATTTGGAAACCTCGTGTGACATGTTGGGTACTGCCTAAGCTGCGTGACAAAAACGAGATAAATTGTCAAGAGTGCAGACTTTCTGGTGCAGGTAGAATATTTGATGATTGGACTCATAACCAGAATGCCCCTGAAAATGAGATTCTTAGGCAGGTTGTTGAAATAGACACAACAGGTGGGAAGGACGAAATAACTTCCTCGCAAGATGCAGCTTCTTGTTCCAAAGCTATTGATGAAAGGGTTTTAAATATCCACAAAAATGGAACTTATGAAAGAAAAGAGCTAGTGTCTTCTTCAATGGTTATTTCTGAAGAGTATGTACCTTTGGCTATTGTATATGGGTTCTATAACGGTGATATAAAAGTTGTTCGATTTGATATGTTCTTTGAAGGATTGGATTTTCATGGTCAAAATTCATATCCCGATACAAAAGCACATGCCACTCAACATTATCTCTTGGGGCATACAGGAGCTGTACTGTGTTTGGCTGCACAACGAGTTCTGATTAGATGCCAAGGAGGTAGCTACAGTTATGTTCTACTCTCAGGAAGTATGGACTGTACTATTCGTGTGTGGGATCTTGACTCCAGCAGTCCCATGGTTGTAATGCATCAACATGTTGCTCCAGTTCGCCAAATAATTCTTCCACCATCTCAAACAGAACGGCCATGGAGTAATTGCTTCCTATCTGTTGGGGAAGACTCATCTGTTGCCCTTTCTTCACTTGATACCATGCGTGTAGAGCGAATGTTCCCTGGCCACCCATATTATCCCGCAAAAGTTGTGTGGGATAGTAGAAGAGGCTACATAGCATGTCTCTGCCCAAACCAAACAGGAACATCTGATGCAGATGTTTTGTACATTTGGGATGTAAAATCAGGTGCTCGTGAGCGGGTCCTTCGTGGAGCTGCTGCTGTCTCAATGTTTGAACATTTCTGCACAGGAATTGACAGAGATCTCCCTGGTGGCAGTATGATAAGTGGAAATACTTCAGCTTCTTCATTGCTTTTTCCTGTTACTGATGAAACCAAGTCTCCACCACCTCAGTCACAAACTCGGGGAAAGGGGATTTCTTCATCAAATATATCCGTTAGTACAAGCATGTCTGGAAGTACTGCAGGATCTAATCGATCTGCATTGCCTTCCTTGCAAATCAGAAAACAACCTGTTAAAGGCTCTTGTCCTTTTCCTGGAGTTGTCGCTCTGTCTTTTGATCTCACATCTTTGATGTCTCTTTGTCAGAGAGATGATTACTATAAAACAGAGAGTTCCAATCTGAATAAAAGCCAAGTGAAAGAAATAAGGGCTGAGTCTCCCATTAAGAGGACTAATTTCAGTGATCAGGAAACTGGCATCCCTAGTTCCAGCGATCAGAGCATCAATGATAAATCTGATGGTGCTTCCATTCAAGCTGCAAGAGATCCTGAATGGATGTTCTTGCTTGAACAATGCCTGCTTCAGTTCAGCTTGTCTATTTTGCACATGTGGAATGTGGACCCTGAACTTGATAAATTGCTAGTAACTGAAATGAAGCTAAAAAGACCACAGAATCTTCTCGTAGCTTCTGGTCTCTTGGGGGATCGGGGGTCGCTGACTCTGACATTTCCTGATTACACTTCAACTCTGCAGGTACTTTGAGTGTTTTGCTAGCTTTAGATTGAGACCAATTTCACTCTCCCGTTCCCCCCCCCCCCCCCCCCCCCCCCCAAAAAAAAAAAAAAAAAAAAAAAAGACTTCTCCTCACTTCTTTGCCTCTAAGAGATTAAATTGACATACAGCTTTGGAAATCATCATCAGAGTACTGTGCAATGAGATCTCTAACGATGGTGTCCCTAGCCCAACATATGATTAGCTTGTCACATTCCTTCCAGGCAGTCAGCAGGTATGAGATTGTTGTGGCATTCTTTCTGGCTACTATATGTTATGACTTAAATCAAGAAAAAGTAATGACTCTCACATCTGCAGCTTTTCTTGCTATTTCTTGTGTCCTACTGGGTTTTGAGCAACATCTTTTAGAGAAATGTTGTGTCAAAGTCGACCCACTGTCTTTGTCTGCATTACATAGATGTAGTGTCATCTGGCATTTCATTGTAGAAGACTCATGTGTCACCGAAGTCTTATAACACTACTGTTGTAGTGATATTTGTCTTTTCCAGTTCTTTGTCAGCATTTTACATGCGGAGCTTTGCCGAGAAAGTTTCTGATATAAAGCCTCCCCTGCTTCAGGTAACAAATCATCTGAATAGTTCTTTTTTCCTTTTTTGGGGTGCGGGTGGTGGGTTAAAATTCCCGCTGAACTCTATTTTGGATGTGGATATAATCAAAGTTCTTTTTCCCTTCTTGAGGGCCATGCGAAGGATCATAAATAATTACCGTGAGTTAGGGTCTTGTTTTCGCATATCTGATCCCCTTCCATGAGAAGCAAGAGAGATGCCGTCAGACTCCTTTTTTTATAATGCTTTCTTCTGCACCACTCATTTCTATACTCCATTTGAATTTTCTTCCATGCTGTGAGCAACCCATAACCATAGTGTCAACGAAGTCCATCTGAAGGTGTGCCTGGGTTATGATTCATGTTCCTTTTGAATTTTCCCCAGTACTAGAAAGCAAAAATATTGGGAAGCCTGTCTCTGCTTTGCTTTTCTATTTGCAAGGTTCTTAATTCAAGGCTAAGGACTGATACAAAATATATTTCTTGGTTGTAAGCAACTCCTCCTTCAGCAATGTAGTGCTCCTACATGTGCTATTATACCATGCATCAGTAGATCAGTGCCTTGAGTAGGTTTTTTGACTCGGATGTGATACTGCATACTAGTATAAACCCTCCAAAACTCTTCCAGTTAGCCCCCGCAAAGAAAGGCAAAAAGAAAAGGAAAATAAAGGTTCCTTGCCTAGGTTACATGACTGGCTGAGGTGATCGCTTTTGTGCCTTGATGACTAGTCTGGGAACTGGTCGAGTACATTTTCACTAAAACTCGAGCCACAGGGGCGGCGTTCTTTTCTCTCTCTCTCTCTCTTTTTTTTGTTTTTTTGTTTTTGTTTTTGATAAGGGAAAGCTTACTGGTGGTGTTCTTTTCTTTGTTGCAACAGTTTGATACATTGGTTCTTTGGGATGTCTTGTGTTTAACTAACCAATCTCGGCAAAACTATTTGTTAATGGTTTGAAATCTCTGTTTTGAAGCTTTTGGTGAGCTTTTGGCAAGACGAGGATGAGCATGTTAAGATGGCGGCACGTTCATTATTTCATTGTGCTGCTTCACGAGCCATTCCGCTTCCACTACGCAGGGATAATCTAAGAGATAATGAGAATGGAGCATCACCAATTAGAAACTATGATTCAGTCCCAGCGCAAGAACCCACCACCTGCTTGAGGGATGACAGACAAATTGTCACTGAAGGGAACTCTGAGGATGAAGAGTCTGAAATAAGATCATGGCTAGAATCATTTGAAATGCAAGATTGGATTTCATGTGTTGGGGGCACGAGCCAAGATGCAATGACATCTCATATAATTGTTGCTGCTGCGTTGTCTGTTTGGTATCCCAGCCTTGTGAAACCAAATCTTGTTGGCTTGACTGTTAATCCATTGGTGAAATTGGTTATGGCGATGAATGAGAAATACAGCTCCACTGCCGCAGAAATTCTGGCAGAAGGCATGGAAAGCACATGGAAGTCATGCATTGGTTCTGAAATACCGCGCCTTATTGGGGACATATTCTTCCAAATTGAGTGTGTCACTGGTGCATCCGCTAATACACCTGCCAAGAATCCATTTACATCTGTTAGAATTCGTGATACTTTGGTTGGAATTCTTCTCCCTAGTTTAGCAATGGCGGATGTCTTGGGCTTTCTGAATGTTATAGAAAGCCAGATCTGGTCCACTGCCTCTGATTCGCCTGTTCATGTAGTAGCCCTCATGACTATAGTTAGGGTTGCACGTGGTTCTCCGAGAAACTTAGTTCAATATCTTGATAAGGTTTGTTAAGATACTTCTTCTTTATTGCTAAATTGAGTGGATCTTGAAGAATTAGCTATGTGCACATCGAAAGTAGTAAACAGAAAATGGTTTGCAGACAAATGTTATATTTTTTTTTTTTTTCCTTTCTCTTTTCTGTTGATAAGCGAATTTTATATATACCATGTAATAACAAGACAACTGTGCTTTTAGCGCTGAAACTTTTTTAAAAAATTTAGCATGTCTGACACCTAGATAGATTTGCAGGTGGTTACTTTCATTTTACGGACAATAGATCCTGGTAACTTAGCCATGCGAAAAACTTGCTTGCAAAGTTCAATGGCGGCATTGAAGGATTTTGCACGCATATTCCCTATGGTGGCACTAAATGATCCAGTGACACGATTAGCTATTGGAGATGCGATTGGAGAGATTAACAGTCCAAGCATTCGGGTGTATGACATGCAAAGGTTAGTTAACAGTACAACTGAATATTATGGTAGCCATACGAGGAGCTTCTTTTCCTCTTTACTCTAGTTATTTTTGGTAACAAACATTCTGGAACACAGAACTAGAAACTTCATTTAGAACCAGTATATGGTATAAACTAAATAATTTGTATATCTTTTTTTCTTTTGAGTATCCTTGGTTGTCAATATTAAGCATACTATTTAGTGTAGCATATTGTAGAGTCTTCTTTTCTCATGAACGATAGATTTGTAAACCTTTCTTTTTTGAGATAAGTAGCTATAGCTTCGTGCTTAATCGATTTCCTTCTATAATCTATGTTCTTTTTAAGAACTTCAAGGGTTTGCTATGTCCAATCCCAGTTTAAAGCTTTTCTTTGGTTTCTCTCTAACAAAGCACGTGAGGCACGGGTTAGGGGCACATCACAGGTTTGAACTCTGCTGCAGACAAAAAACCTGCTATTTACGTGGAGCAGGGTAGAGGGCAGCGGGCCCATTACCTACTGAGTTTTGAACCGTGGCGCCACTGGCCATTGGGGATTTCTCTGGTAAAAAAATGGTTTTAACATGGACTGAAGTAAAATCCCCTCCTTGTCTACTTCTGACCGTGTCAAAATCCGTGTTTGGGGACCTGATTTCTATGATTGAGAGCACCTAGGTAATGTGAGATCTGTTATTCATCTAAATGCTTGTAATACTGATTCTGTTTTGAACCCCAATGCAGCATCACAAAAATAAAAGTCTTAGATGCAAGTGGACCTCCAGGATTTCCCAGTTTGCTTGGAGGAGCTTCAGGGATGACTGTGACTACTGCAATATCAGCTCTTAGCTTTTCACCGGATGGAGAGGTATCATACAAGATGAACTGTTTCACATGATCTTCCTCTTAAAGCTCATTTTTGGAAAGTTGCCGATGTTATTTTGCAAGTTTTGTTGCATGCATGGGTTTGTTATCCATTTGATTTGGCACAATGATGCTCTACCACCTTCTTTGAGAGATTGTGTCCACTGTCTATCCAAAATTTTCATACAATGTTGTTTTACTTGTAGGGGCTAGTTGCTTTTTCTGAGACGGGGTTGATGATAAGATGGTGGTCCTACTCCTTGGGATCTGTGTGGTGGGAGAAACTTAACAAGAATCTAGTTCCTGTCCAGTGCACTAAACTGATTTTTGTTCCACCTTGGGAGGGATTCTCGCCTAATGCTAATAGGTCAAGCATAATGGCAAGTGTATTCTCTAAAGATGGAGATGCTAACTCGCAGGTATGCAATTCTGATGCAATTCTTATGACTAGACATTAGTTCTTATATTGAATAAGCATTGTTATGCTGCTATCGTATAGATTCTTACGACTCCAATGATGACTGTGCAAGACAGATTTGGTTTTGGACTTCTGTCAAATTCCAAAAATATATCTGGTACTCCATTATCCTGCCTTACTTGTTGATCATCATTCATTGCAGGGGAACTCCAATGCATCGAATGAAATGGACAGATTTAAACAGCTTCTTCATAATATTGATCTTTCTTATCGAATAGAATGGGTTGGTCAACGAAAAATAAAACTCACCCAACATGGCCGTGATTTAGGCACTTACCAGCTATGAGAGCCCTGTGCTATACTAAAATTCCAACTCATTTTGAGAAGGTAAAGCTCCGACTCTTCAGTTCTCTTGGTAGTTTTGGACCGGTTGTTAGCTTGAGCTGCACATATGCCTTGCTCTCAAGTTGATGTTTCACCAACATGAACAGTTTCAAACTTTTTGAACTGCATTTACGCAGAGAGGAAATTCTGTTCAAAGCAGCCAGACCAGTAGATGAGTGCATGTAGACAGTACATTTGGTCGGTTTAGTGGTGGTAATTATAACCTCTAATGACATGAATGTCGAGTTTCCAACAATTTTTTCCTTCTCCCCCACTTTTATCTTCAGTTTAGTTTTTAGGGGGTGAGGTTGGCAGCATTGGGGTGGAGTGGGATATTGACTTGCATGTCTTGTACAAGTATTTGAGTTCGAAAATGTGGGGAAGTTTTTACCTCTATATTAGTACAGATGTAAATCAATAGCTCTGAAGTGGATAGTTATTGTATATTTCCATTGATTGATCTTCTTGGTTCTCGGTGAGCTTTCCTTTCGGGCACATCTACACGAAATAAACAAGTTTACAAACTTGGAGACCAAGTTCATCTATCACAGGATTTATGTTCTTGAACATATGCTCTCTCTCAGTTGATTGGTGCCCTTTGTTTATTCACGATTTCTTCTAGAACAGCTAATTGTTTTGAATGTGTCAAATTTGTGAACCAAAAAGTTACTTCCGTTTTGTTGCCTCAGAATTTTAAGATGCATGACAAAAAGTTGAAATGCATGCACGAGGAGGAGAAACACTTCTCAAAGATAATTTAGAATTCTTATAAACTTTTTTTGATAACCCTGGTGTCTGTGCTAATTTGTGCGCACTTGACTAATTTCACGGGGTATTTGCTATCTCCCACCAACACAGCTATCGGTTTAACTCTATCTACCAAGGTTTAGTTAAATGAGAAGAAATCACCTAGTGTGTTTTGTCGGAATTGAACTTGAGACCTAATTGGGAAAGACGTTCAATGAAATGATGTTGTATGCAAAGTAACAAGAAAATTTAAATAGGATAAACTACTAGTACCTTAGAAAAATAGAATCTCGGTAAAAAGGAGCATATAGTCAATTAAACACAAACAAATTTACCAGAAATTTTCTTGGTTCATATAAAGGCTTAACGTGGTAACATTAGAAACGATCCCTTCTTCTTGACTGTATGGTATCGTAATTTACATTTCTATTAACAGAATTGTACATTTGACTTGCTACGTATGGTCATCAGCACAATGAAACACAAACATATGTTACGTTACTTTTCAATTTGAGACATTTAGATAATATCCCATTTACTATAATTAGTAGAACATATTTAGAATCTAGAGAGAAACTGAAGTTGTTTTAGAAGTGGACTTAATGTCTCCATTAGCTTCTCACAAGGGTGATTGTGAATGCCTTCATAAGTTGTCACCACAATGCTTGTATCCTTTGAAAGTCTTTGAATTTGTTTTTTCACATTGCATGTATGGTGTGTACATCGATAGTAACTCCTGTTGCCAAAAAAAAAAGGAGTAGCGAACATTTTCACTAAAAGGAAATAATGTTATATCAAGAGATGCTGTTGAATTCAAAGTATGAGAATTAATTATATATTTATATCTAACACTTTCTTCTTGACGTAGTACTTATGGCATGATCACTATGAACAATTGGCCAAATTTGCAACAACTTATAAAGCTCATTCTCATGAGAAGGTGAACAACCTAATTCGTCGAAATAAACAATGCAAACATGGCTAGAGAGAAACTGAGTTTTTTTTTTTTTTTTGGTGTGTGGGTGGGTGGGTGGGGGGGGGGGTGTTAAAGTAACATCATATTAAAAATTAAATAGTCATTACAAATAGTAGTGCTCCGAAGAGCGAACAAATTTTCAAAGCAAGCCAAAATGTTACGAGTACCAGCTAAAACGTTTCGAATATATATATATATATATATATATATATATTCGATTGTTTACCCAAAAAAAAAAAAAATGGCACTACAAGAAAGAAAGAAGACATTTGCCAACATTTTTTTTTTGCCATAGTATGGACTATTGTTGCAAAAAGTATTTTTGACTACATCTTTTTTGATGTTGCATGAACTATTCCCATCGGTTATTATTGCAACGACGTGCAACAACTTTTTTGTTGTTACCAAAAATATTTTTTGCAACAATAGTCAATACAATGACAACAAAATTAAATTGTTTGACAACAAAAAAAAAAGTTCATTTTTAAAAGTTTCATCATATATGCAACAATAAAACTAAGTTGTTGCCAAATATTGCCAACAATATTAGCCAAAGAGTTGTTGCTATTTCTATACTTTCTTGTAGTGCTATTCGATTGTAATAAATATTTTTGTGATTCAAACTCGTTTTTGAAACAATGAAGCAAAAAGAAAGGATCCAGGACGTATTGAATTCGATCTTAGACGGTTGAAATACGAAAAGAAAGGCGGATTATAGGAATAACACGTCTAATATTAAAGATGGCACCATAATAGAATGAATAGGTCATTGTCTAATTAACATGTTCTAAATTGTCAATGATTTTTAAAATGTTTGTTCAACTAGAAAAGTTTAAGAAATATTCAACAGCGAGACTTAAAACCATTAATCGTTTACTTCAAAAGATTATTTGCAAAACGAAATTGCATTTCCATAATATCGAGACTCATATATATGGCTTTTCTAGGATCATCTGTCAAGAGGAAAAGATAAAGATAGTTGAAAAAAGAGAAGATACTCTTGCATGTTTTACTTCCTTGGGAAAATATAACCTAATCAATTCACTTTCCTTTGTTTTGCATGATGTGTTTTATGTTCCTACGATGTATCAAAACTCATGAGTAATTCCAAAATATATAACAGCGAAAACTAAAAACTACCAAAAAAATGTCATGAGTTTTGCATAACGGTATTAGAATTTTGACCTAAGCGCATAAAAAG
The DNA here is from genome assembly GCF_019175385.1 of Lycium barbarum. Classification (NCBI taxonomy): domain Eukaryota; kingdom Viridiplantae; phylum Streptophyta; class Magnoliopsida; order Solanales; family Solanaceae; genus Lycium; species Lycium barbarum. The sequence goes on from NC_083340.1 coordinate 2,987,002, forward strand.
TTGGATATAACTTCTGAAATAACATCTTAATTAAAGAGTTATCTACAAAGCTTGGAGGTTGTACATTTATCATATACATTATGATTATTATATAATCTGTATTTCACATAATGCATGAAATAACCAGAAAAGAGTATGTAAATCATTACGGCGTAACTCAGGGCATATAATGGTTATGCTTCAAATACTATAGTTTTCAAAGAATAAACATAAAATGTACAAGCAGTTTATAAGAAAATATTTTACACACTTTACTATTTCATTTATTGTTTTTCTCTTTCGCATTTTAGATCTTTGATATTTTAACCCCAATTAAGACTTACTTCAAACTTGAATATAAGTTATTACCACTTTATTAGTTACGCTTTCAGTTTGTAAACTAATTCAAATCGGTTGTATAAATCATTTGTATCATTTCTTCACTCTTCAATATTCAGATGTTTTATCATAATTCATAACTCGATTATTTATACGCTGATCATTGTCACCACTCTAGCTATATCGGTATGTACACATATATACATCTACTTTTGTTTTTTTTTTTTTAAAAAAACACCATGCATGAATGGATACTTACCTTGGATGTGTGCTATTTTTGACAGCTTTTTGACCATATTTTCTCCACTTATATCCATCATCAAGAATATCCTCAGTGCTCCTTGTATGAAATGCAATCCTAGGTGGTACATATTTCCTCTTCCTAAATTTCCCTTTGTCTCTATTTAACCCACCATGTTGTTCTTGTAATTGTTGTCTAAATAGCCCACCATGTTGTCCTTGTAATTGTTGTTGCTGTTCACCAGCTTCCATCATAATATTCCTAGGATTTATCGACACGTTTGACATAGTTGCATTTTGCTCATGATGAGTCCCATTATTAGTAATAATTGAAGAGCCCGATAAAAGCCCTGCCCAATCAATATTATCACAACCAACTTGAGAGTTATAATTATTTTGCATTGGCAATTGATTAGGTTGTTCCATGAAGAAGTTGGCCGGAGATAGATCGTTTGAGAGTAATATTGGCGGTGGAAGAGGCGGAGGTGGTGGCGGCTCTTCGCCGGCGTTCATTGATGACGTTGTGTTATACTGCATTTGAGAGTAAAAAAAAAATGATGGTGTCGATCAAGATTGCAAGAATGTTACAAAAAAATTATGTTTGAAATTTATAGATGAAGTTAGGTGATAGCCGTTGGACAGTTTTATATATGCTGTGAGAGAGATGGTTCTTAGGGTTAAGAGAATAGTGAGATCTTGGCTTGTGCCCTTTGATAAAAGCCAACTACATTTTACCTAATAAATCTGTTCAACTGCCTTATTAGAAATGGTAGACGTGCCCAAAAAAAATGTTATTACCACCAAAACACGTCGTGTAATTATAACATGTTATTGCTTTTTTTTGTTTTATTAACTTTCAGCCTTTTTCTTGGTTAAGTACTGTAAAGCATGTATGCATGGGTTAGGTAGGAAGCTTAAGAGGTGAATGAAAACGTTGTACTTGAAAATATATTTAAATTTATACATCCAAATTGTATCTCGCTGTAGTTTTGGATGGTTAATACAGGAGTTAGTAGTATCATAGATGAGAGCTCAACTTTTACTTTATTTGCATTAGAGTCCCTAAATTAAGTTGTCTAACAAAAAAAATTAATCAACTTTACCTAAGTATCATAAAAGCTATATTAAACTATCTTTTGTAATAAAAAAAAATTACTCAATTGCCTAAATATAAATAGGAAGTTATACGTTGAATTACATATATTGTTTGGCGAAATATTATAATTGGAATTATAATGAGCTCTAATGAATCGACATTACACCTTAATTGGTTTAATGAACCAACTAGAAGGTTTGTGTGCACACTAAAAAGATCTTTTGGACCAAGACGAGCAGGACTCAATTATTGAGGGATTAAAAGTGAAAAACAAACCGAATAAAATGGTTACTAGTCAAGGCGTGCAAACTACCTTCGCCTAATTAGTGTTCGAGTTACCCTTCACTATTGCTGCCGGACTTTACACGGTCAATTATAGCGCTATAATTTTGGTTAATCAATTGCTAATTAAGAAGTTATGCCACATCCATTGACCATTTCTTTTACACAATTATTTGCAACAAAAAAAGAAAAAGACAAAAGCTTTCCATTGACGTAATAAAATTGACCAAGAGAGTTACAATATAGGTCTCCTTTACAGAAATCCAAATGAAAGGGCATGATCCTAAGAGATTTGATAGATAAAAGGCTACCGTCTCCTGATTATACCACTTAAAAAGATTTGATTTTTCTAGTTTCCTTTCCGGTATACTGTACTCGTATTAGAGACCCGATTAATCCTGCGCCACAAAAGCCTATAAAGAAGGAAATCACTTCTTATCAAGATTTTTTCACACGAGACCTCTGGTTAAGAATGAAGGGATCATATCCATCCCACCACAATCCTTGATGGTCGATTTATCCCTTTATTATTGATTTATTGCATAGACTCTAAAATTGACACACCTCCTACTACAATAATATTCGCATAAGTTTTTTTTTTTTTTTTTTTTTTTTTTTTTTTTTTTTTTAAATATTCGCATAAGTTGAGCGTGAAGTGGAGAATGGGCAATTCATGCGTAATTATCCTTATAATGTATTATCCACTGCATAACTATTCTCATATTATTAATTTTCTGCCACATGCACACGACATGTATGTACTATAATTCCTGTAGTATAATCCTTGCATAACGTGTTTTTATAAATATAGAATACAACATTTAAGAAAAGTGGAGAATGGACATATATATTGTACATAAGGATATGGAACTCAGATATAACATACAAATTTAAAGCTTCGAATATACTCGTTGAAAGCTTGTGAATATTAAAAAGAAAAAAACTCGTTGAGACATTGGAAGTTTAATTTGTCCAAATCTTCTTGGGATGCACTATTTGGAATAGAATATTGGCAATTGGATAATTCACAAAAAAGCCAAAGGAAGATGAATTGCTGAATCAGACAAACTATGGAAGCAACGTGGAAATTTGTTCGACTCAATATTTAGTTAACCATAATCCTTGTCCAAATGCTATACTATATCCTAATCTAACCATTTTTCTTTTCATGGTTTGTCTTCTTGTTAGTATAGAACATACCAGTTCTTTACTCCATGACGTGTCTGCATATATAATCTGTTAAGTATGCATAGAGTGTTATTAATTAACCTGTATTCGAAAAATAATTAAACCAGAAACTGGAAAAATAAACAAAGCAGATTCTGGAATTCAGAACAACAGTATCTTAAAATATATATAAGGAATTAAATCGAGTCCACTGAATGCACAGTGTGTCTTTAAGAAACTTATTCCCAGGGGTGTTCATGGTTCGGTTTGGGTCGGTTATTGATTAAAACCATAACCAAACCAAACAAAATAATAACCACCGGTTTGGTTATTGTCGGTTTGGTTCGGTTTGTTGGATTTTTCGGTTTATGACTAGCAGCCATGAGACTTATCAGTAAAACATTAAAAAGTTGAAAAAGACATGTCTTTTTTTTTGGTTCAAACGATAACTTTTATATATTGTTTAAGGTGGAACATACATCCTAGAAATATTTTCACTATTAGTGATAGTGTATACTCAAGTTACCCAAAGTTGTTAAACTATTACATATAGAGCTAAAAACTAACTAAGTAGTGGCTGCACCATTTTTGTCATCTTAATACACATACCTGGAAATAAAGTAGAGCATAAGAGCTTTTAGTTGTTGTTACAAACATACATATTAATTAAACATAAAGACTACCTAAAATTAAAATTAAAATATATGAAATAAAAAAACTTTGTGTAATGATCCCAAACTTTGGGGCAATACTTGCATTTTGTCCTCAATTCTCCCATTTTATTAAAAACACTTTGAGTAATGATCCCAAACTTCAGATGTTTTTCTATCATTATCCCCGGGGCTAGGGTCTCGACTACAAAGAGTTGTTCTTTTCTGCCTTTTAGGAGGATTACCCACGGAAGAAGTATTAGGGCATTACTATGTGCTTGAGTTACAGCAAATGCTGATGTTACTGAAGTATCTTCTATAAGAACCTCCAAATCTACAACCTCTGTCCTTTTCACATGAAAAATATTAGAAGTTTAGGACCCATTCAGACAAGAAAAACGAAAGGTATAAATTCGGGAAAAAAAAGAAGAAACAACCTAAAATCAAATGGCTGACAAAGAAAGGCTAAAAATTTAAGTTAAAGACATTAGAATCTAACGTGAGCTTCTGTTCGTAGGTTTACATTTAACACTTAAAGTGTTAGAAGACTTAAAGACATGGGCTTGGACATATTCTTAAAAACATGGGCCTTAAACAATCATGTGAAATAAGTAGACCAAAAATCAAATTAATGATTAAAAGGTATAAAATATTTATAATTATTTATGAAAAACTAATATTATACATATAAATAATTATAAAATTTATGTATATAATTTATCGGTTTGGTTCGGTTATTTTTTAATATAACCATAACCAAACCAAATATTATCGATTTTTAAAATTTAAAACCAAATCAAACCAAATGTCGGTTTTTTATTCGGTTTGATTAAATTTTCGGTTTGGTTCTGGTTTTAACCAAAACCGTGAACAGCCCTACTTATTCCCCTCAATGTACCCAAGGTTGTGGAATATATCCTCCCAGGATAGAACGATTTATTCACCGTAGTAGTCGTACTGCAAAATTTGGGTGAACAGCGAACTCACTCGAAGGCTGTAAATCACACGAGAATTTTATTTAGTGTAGAAGAAGAAGAAGAGAGAGAAGAATATTAGAAATTTCATAAGGAAAAAAAATCTGAGGAACAATAGAATTTATAGCCATTGAAGCACTGGTTTTGAAAAGGGTTGCGACCTTAAGAAAAGCCATGTTATAATGGGCGGGAAATTTAAAAAGATCCGGGAAAAGAAATTGGTCATAAGCGCGGATCCGGGTCACTAACCGGGTCAGGATTTGGATAAGTAATTAATAAATAATTAAAAATTAAATAAATTTGGTCCAAAAAGATTAGTAATCAATCAGATCATTTGACCAAATCTGAAGTCGAGCGAGCGAGGACGACGACGCGAGGCTTGCCTTCCTCTCAACCCTTTAACAACTAGAAGGAATGCTTCTATATTTAAGTACAAGGACTTTTCTTTCACTACTAATGTGGGAGAAATGCTTCTTCCATAAAGCTAAAGGGAACAATTCATTTTCCCTCCATATTTCTTCCCTCCGTTTATCATTCAACCAATCATTAAAACTCAACATATAGTGTCCCACATTTGGTTAAGCTTCCCCACACTTTAAAATATTTCAAGTTAGGTTTTCTTCCTTTTTATTTTTCATATAGAATAGATTGTGTTTTGCTGTGGGGCACTATATTGACCATTCAGTTAGCTGTAAGGATAGCTTCCCTCCACTAGCTCTACGACAAACTAGAACTTATTAATAAAGCATTCATCATTTCCTTTAATGTTCGGTTTTTCCTTTCCGCAAACCCATTGGATTGTGGTGTGTGAGGGGTAGTAGTTTGATGGATAAATCCATATTCTAACATATCTCTGAAAAAAGAGATCTATACTCTCCAACCCTATCATTTCTTATTATCTTTATCTTTTTGTTTAATTGATTTTCAACTTCAGTTTTGTATTGCTTAAATGCTTCAATTGCTTCATCCTTACTATTAAGCAAATAAACATAGCAATATCGAGTGCAATCATCAATAAAAGTTATGAAATACTTTTTCCCGCCGTGAGATGGTATTGTCACGCCCCGAACCATGGCCTGGGCGAAACACGGCACTCGGTGCCTTACTGCATGTGACCGAGCGAACCACATGGCTTGCTGAATCATCATGAGGCATAACATGAGCGGAATATAATGTGAATGCATGATGATCCTTTATAAAACGTAGTAAATCATTATACTTAATAAAAATACTTGTTTAAACATGAGTGCAGAAATAACATGAATGAGCCAAAATGGCTATACGACTTCGAATGTCTGACATAACATAACTGACTTGTCTAGTATATGAAACCTCTATCATGAGTCTGACTGAAAAACATACTTACTGGGACAAGGCCCCCAGCATACCTTAGATGCATAACTAATCATAAAACAAAACTTGACTAAACCCCGAATGAGATGGGGCTCACCAATAAGCTGATACGAATGCTGTCCTATATATATATATATATATATATATATATATATATATATATATATATATATATATATATATATATATATATATATATATATATAACATGGTAAAAATATCATAAGCAGGGAGAGCAATAACTTATAACCGATCCATGGTCTAGTGCTTCCGTCCCGCCAGCAGAACACTCAGTCCTTGCCAGGGAACATGGGTGGAGCGATCCTCATCCTACGGTAGCTATGTAGTTTCAGGCTATCTGAAGCCTTCCTCGGTAATTAAAGCAACTCCCAAAATCATGAACATGTAAAATAAGTGGCACTTGCTGCCCATGGTTTTCATGAATATAACTTGCTTGTACATGGATATCATAAATTATAGCTTGCTTGCATGAACTTGTAAAACATGTATAGTATTTTCTTGAAAATAGCATAATATATCATAAACTAGCATGCATGAACCCATGGAATGAGATATATGGATTTTTCATAGATTGCAGACTGATTCTTAATAATCATAAAGAAATATTAAGAACTCAATGATGGAATTATAACAATTCATACATAATATAATCATGGACATGGACCTAGGGTTATCATGAACATGGTATAGAAATCCTAGTTTTCGTAAAGAATCATAATTTATGAATTATGAGGCGTGGGGAAGAACAATGATGGTCCCACACGTAGATAGTAACTATACATACCTTAATCGCTCCAAAACTTGAAGAAAAGTATGAATCTTTGAAGAAGAATTCCAAAAGCTTTGAATTTGGAAACCTTGAGAGGATTTTCACTGATTTTCGTAGCTACTGTTTGTGGCTCAAATGGTACTTCTACGGACCTCTAAATCCAATCTTCACCGTTCATATTTTATACTTATGTGTTATGAACACTCAGTTAAAATTTGGGATTGATCCAACGGTTAGATTATTGGTAAACACCAAATTAATATGGCTGGTCGGAATGAAACTCAACAGAAAAATACTAGAGTTTTCTTCAACTTTTTTACAACTCTTGATTTTTATAGGGTAACGGGATAGATGGATTTATTCTAGTCTTTATAAATGATAAATCTTGTAGAATACAAAGGTTTTTGATTAAAATATTTACCTTAGAGGAAACCTTAGGAAACTAGATTGCCAAACCGAATTCTTGAAGGTTTCTTGATTTTTCTTGATTGCAAGAATGAGTTTCTTGCAAGATTGAAGTGTCTAGGTTCTTTAGGGATGGAGGTAGAGAGAAAAAGAATAGTATCTTAGGGTTTAGAATAGTGTTAGAGACGTTTTTACTTCATACAATAATAAAATAAGGAGTCCCAATTCGAGTAGGAAAAGGCTAAAAACGTAACCCAAAATCTGAAAATTCTGCTCCGACCAGTGATAGTAAAATAGGCATAACTCTTAGCACAGAGCTTCGTTTGAACTCCATAAGATACCATTGCAAAGATATTCTAAAGGGATACAACATTCATGTTTTAAGTTTTTTCAAATTATCAACTAATCAAGGAGTTACAGGTGCCCAAAGTAGGCTGGTCAACCACTTTCGTAATACGTACAAACTTTCAAATTTTTCTCTAAAACTCTAACGTTACGAGTCTAGCATGAGTTTCAAGATACGAGGTGTTACAGTATTGACTTCATATCACAAATATTTATATGAATTAAGTCTAAGGCATTGGAATTCCTCTCAATAGACTTATAAGGATGTTTAACAAACTTAGATTCCACACATATTTGACATTTTAATTTATTACACTCGAATTTAGGCAATACTTCTAAATTAATCAATTTCCGCAAGGTTTTGTAGTAGATGTGTCCTAAACGAACATGACATAAATCATTTGACTCCAATAAAGAAGACGAAGCTGGAATTTTATTAATACTGTCAACAACCATTACATTGAGTTTGAAAAGGCCCTTTGTGACGTAGCCCTTTCCAACATACATATCATTTTTGCTAACAACAACCTTGTCAGAAACAAAAGCACATTTTAAACCATTCTTGACTAACAATGAAGTTGAAACTAAGTTCTTCCTAATTGTAGGAACATAAAGAACGTTGTTGAGCGTCGACACCTTGCCGGAAGTCATCTTGAGGAATATTTTCCCATGTCTTTCAACTTTGGCTGTTGCAGTATTTCCCATGTAAATCTCTTCTTTTGGTTCTGCTTGAATATATGTAGCAAATGCTTCTTTGACAACACGAATATGTCGAGTGGCGCCAGAGTCAATCCACCACTCTTTTGGGTTTCCAACTAAATTGCATTCCGAGAGCATAGCATATAGATCATCAATGTCATCATCCTTTCCCACCATGTTTGCCTGATATTTTTTCTTGTTCTTCTTAGGGGCCCGACAATCTGGAGCCTTATGTCTAGCTTTCCCATAATTATAGCAATTGCCTTCGAATTTTTTCTTATTCTGTTCCTTCCTCTGTCGTGAAGGCCTCTTTCTTTTCTTATTGTTTGGAGCAGATTCCTCAACGATGTTCGCTCCCATAATCGTTGAATTTCCATGCGACTTCCTTTCGGCAACCTTATTATCCTCCTATATCTTCAAGCGAATCACCAGATCTTTCAGCGACATTTCCTTACGCTTGTGTTTGAGATAGTTTTTGAAGTCTCTCCACGAAGTTGGAAACTTCTCAATCACAGCAGCCACTCGAAATGACTCATTAACTATCATACCTTCAGCAATAAGGTCATGGATAAAGAGTTGGAGTTCTTGAACTTGGGTTCCAACAATCTTATTGTCCACCGTTTTATAGTCTAGAAACTTGGCAACCACAAATTTTTTCAAGCATGCATCTTTGGTTTTATACTTCTTTTCAAGTGCAATCCACAATTCCTTTGAAGTCTTCGCAGAACTGTAGACGTTGTACAAATCGTCCTCTAAAGCACTGAGGATGTAACCTTTGCACAAGAAATTTGAATTCTTCCAAGACTCAACAATCATGAAGCGCTGATTTTCTGGCAATCCTTTTTCATGAACAGGAGGATCTTCATTTGTGAATATTTGTATTCCAAGAGTGGTCAACCAAAAGAATATTCTTTGTTGCCATCCTTTAAAGTTAATTCCAGAAAAGTTTTTTCTGCCGGTGCCATCGCATGTGCAGTAGTTGAACTGCTTAACGAGGCAACATTCATCGCTGCAACAATCGCCGCCGCATCAATCTCTATTGGAGTAGAGGCATTGACATCCTAATTTTCTATTGCAATTTTCCTTTTCTCTGTCAATAGTTGACAAACAGTTTAATCAATGACAAACAAAAACAGAACAATAAACAGTGAAGATTTATATGTTCAAACTGTTTCATAAGTTAACGATGAAGTTTTTATGTTCTTCAAATCGTTTCACTCTTATGAACTTTAATAATCCAACGAAGTTTTGATGTTCTTCAAGTTGGACTAGAAAAATTCAAACGGAGTATAAACCCAGAAGGTTATAATCTCCAGAAACAGAATACAGATTAAAATTATATATATAAAATAATTTCCTTAAGATTGTTATAGACCTGTATTCGAAAAATACTTAAACCAGAAACTGGAAAAATAAACAAAGCAGATTCTGGAATTCAGAAGAACAATATCTTAATATATATAAGGAATTAAACCGAGCCCACTGAATGCACAGTGTGTCCTTAAGGGAATTATTCCCCTCAATGTACCCGAGGTTGTGGAATATATCCTCCCAGGATAGAATGGTTTACTCACCGTAGTAGCGGTACTGCAAACTTTGGTGAACAACGAACTCACTCGAACTGGTTCTGAAAAGGTTTTGCAACCTTTCAGAAAAGCCATGTTATAATGGGCGGAAATTTTAAATCAGGTTTTGGATAATTAAATAATTAAAAATTAAATAAATTTGGTCTAAAAAGTTTATCAATCAATCAAATCATTTTGTTAGAATCCAATTTCGAATCCGAATCCGAGCCGAGCGAGCGACGACGACGCAAGGCTTGCCTTCCTCTCAACCCTTTAACAACTAGAAAGAATGCTTCTATATTCAAGTACAAGGACTTTTCTTTCCACTACCAATGTGGGAGAAATGCTTCCTCCATAAAGCTAAAGGGAACAATTCATTTTCCCTCCATATTTCTTCCCTCCATTTCCCATTCAACCAATCATTAAAACTCAACATATAGTGTCCCACATTTGCTGAGAAACGGGTCGTACATTGTCCGTCAATCCAAAATGTACTCCTAAGTAAAAGAGAATTGGAATCGAGATATTTGGTTGAGATTCAACATAACATTAGAGCGGATCGACAAAAGTCTTGTACTCGAGTCTCACCTTCATTCATTATCAAAATGAATTTTTACGTGTTTGACTCATAAAAAACGAATCAAGTTTGTATGTGAGAGGTGTGTTGAAGGCATAATTAAATACTAAAGTATGTTTTCTCAAACATAATTCTTTCCGTTCGAGTTAAAGCAAAATATTATCGTTCTTATATTAGTTCTACAATATTACTCGATTTAGGTTAGGTCATCTTCATCCATTAATTCCATCATTTCATTTTGCCTTTGCAATGTTTTTTTACCATGTCAATACCCAAAAAAATTAAGTAATTTTCTTAGTGCAACGTGTTTTGGGATCCTCTTTCGTCAGGTAGGTAATATTGTTGGACTAGTAATGACTAAATCTTATACGTACTTGCATGCTTTGCACATAAAATTGACCTATAGAGAAAGCAAAGTTTGTAATTGTGAGAACTGTGACGTGAAGGAGTGGGTTCGTCGGTAAATTAAGTTCAGTTACTTTAAATTTTAAACGTGATAAAAAATAATTTTGTGACTTTATTATGACATGAGTAGCTGTCAATTGTTATTAACCGAACTGTAGCGCCCAACCCCAAAAATATGTAGTTTATTAGGTGAGAGAACTCATTCAACCTATAAACTCATTAGTATTTCTCTATTTAAAAGGACAATTGACACACAACAGTCGATAACAGATGCCATGACCTCTTTGATCCATGTCACCATCCCCTTTGGCGCAGTTGCTCACAATTGACATCTCATTCTTCCCTCCCCCACCCCCACCCCTTCCTATAAGTCCAAGACACACCTCTGAGTCACGGCCTCAAAGTGTTGATCGTCCTACTCTATTACTAATTGTTATAGACCGAATAAGCGAATTCAACTCAAATGACTAGTCTATTAGGTGAAACAGTAGATTCAACTATAAATTCATTGATATTTTTCTTTTTAATCAATAAGAGATAATAGACAAATATAGTGGATCGAGTTCAATCACTTTAATTTATTGTGGCATAACATAATATAAAATTCTATAGCTTTATATTTTGTTATAATAATTATGGTTCAGTGAGCATATGCAACATTAATGCTTTAATAATCTGTATAGGATGTAAAGTCTGTAATTGTGAGAACCGTGCATGACGCTAAGGAGTGGGTTCAGCATATCCCAGTCCAGTTATAGGTCTTGCGTAATCTGTTGAATTTTTATTAATTGATAATGAACCTACATGCATCTTTGGTCTCCATCGTTACGCTAACGATCTACATTCCACACAAAAAACAAATGTCATTCTTACATTTTCAGACTTTGCAACTTCCAAGTTTCAACTTCCTCATGAGAGACTTTGTATGAAAGTTACCAAATAAGACAAAGAAATGGAAATGACAATCCGCCATGTTGCTATGGACCCTTTGTATCTTTAGAAAAAGTACAATTTAATTTCCTATGCTATTGCACGCCCTAAACAACTCAAGCATTGACAAGAAAAGTAATCATAAACCGTATGGACAATTTGTTCTGCCACGAGGTAACAAAATTAGCGCATCAAAATATGACTTACCTAATCCGTTTAAGTTTAGTTGGATCAATGAAAACATGACTCGCTCAACTCGTTCACGTTTGGACGGATCATTGAACCATATTTATACAATATATTTTGACCCGCCAATTCTATTAGGTATCCTAAATGACTCAGGAGAAACCTTGTTAAATTATTTCTTAAAAAACATCTTCTAGTCATAATAAAGAAAAAAAGTATGAGGTACTTAAACAAATTATAAAAGAACAAATAAAGAAATTAAAAATTAGTAAGTATTGGATAGGCTAGGTTATGACCCGTTTCTTAACTCATTTTAGCTCAACCTATTTCAAGCCCAATAACTTTTGATCTGTCTAAATTCAGTCAAACCAAGCTGAATTGTAACTATTGCAACTTGTTGTAACATGCATAGACGGATTCATAATTTAAACTCTATAGGTTCAATTTTAAGATTATTAGCATTGAAACCCATTATATTTGTAAAGTTATGGGTTCATATCTATTATTTATTGCAATTTTAGTAAATTTTTACACATAAATTTATGCTTCTTGTCAAAACTTAAGGGTTCAATTGAACCCAAAACTAATATACTACATATGCGCTAACATGTTACATGTCTCATTTTTTTCAGATTATCGATTCCACTTTGCTAAAACAATGTAAGAATTATTTTTTAATGTGTATAGAAGTTGAACTCAATTTAATTTAAATTATTTTAAGTACCATCCCCTCAACGACCGCGAATCATTCTCACGTAGCATAGTTTTCAAACTTATCCCAACATTACATAATGGGTGTTTCCCAGATTTTGCGCTTCTTTTTTAGCCGTCAAAGAAATGTCGAATTTCGTTACTATAGCTCACATGCCCTATAAATACCACAAAAATATTATCAAACTCTCCATTATCGACAGAAAACAAATAATCATAAACCATATAATGTCTTGTTCAATTAATTGTGCAGTTACAATAATATTCTTGTGCATTTTGGCTGCTGGTCCCATTTCTATAGCCAAGAAGGATGATAACAAATTAGTAACTTTCACAGCTTCTCATTATAAAGATGCACTTGGCAAAGCTATTTTATTCTTTGAAGGACAACGTTCTGGTAAATTGCCAGTTTCTCAAAGAGTCAAATGGAGAGGAGATTCTGCACTCATCGATGGCAAGCTCGAAAATGTATGTATTTCTTATAGCCCTAACTAAAGTTATCATATTCTTTTCGGCAAAAGATATTTATCTGTCCAAAAAAGAATGACATTGTTATTATATTAAAAGTGTCAAAAAAAATTTTCAAACTACACCGGGTACTCCATTTTAAGAATATTTTTGACAACATAATAGTTTTGGAGGTAATAGGGTATTACATATATGCAATTTTCTCTGATAACAAGTGTTAAAATTAATTGAAAACTAAACACAATAATACAATCAATAGATAAAAAAAAATACATAGTACTATATAATAATGAAAAACACGAAAAGAAGGTGCGTACTGCTGCTGCAATAGCAACTTGCAAATTAAAGACGAATTATGCTGAGTTTTCCTTTCCTTTAGCTTAAGATGGCTGACAGCTACGGGAAAGAGTTTTAGGTTAAGCGGAGAGAGGGGATCTTGGCCCATATATACATAGACTTAAAAGCTTTATTCCAGTAGGTTATAGGCTCACAAGTTTTCAACAAGCCTACACTACTGTCAGCCTACATTCATTACATGAAATGGTACAAACTCATCATGAAATTTACATAAACGAAATAATGAGTTATTTATGTTAAGTTTATGTTTGTTAACTAATTATAACATTTTTATGTAGTTTCTAACTATGTACATTTCATTTCAAAATTTGGAAAGAAATGTCATCCTTGTTTAGTTACATTATATTCTCTTCGTTTTATAAATTCTTTTTTAAATTTATTTCGATCTAATAATTAATCTATTCTATTAGGTGAACTTGATTGGAGGCTACTATGATGCTGGTGACAATGTGAAATTTGGATGGCCTATGGCTTTTTCTTTAACCTTGTTGAGTTGGGCTGCTGTTGAATACCCAACACAGATCTCTTCAGTAAACCAACTTCCCCATCTTCAACGTGCAATTCGATGGGGCATAAATTTCTTAATGCGAGCCCATACTTCAAGTACCACTCTCTATACTCAGGTGAATACCGTCTCATTTAAAAACTTAAATTATATAAAGCATGATTATTTATTTATTTTAGGTATGCACCATGCCGTCTGATCTTTTTTTTTTTTTAAGCTAAACACAAAAATTCTTTCTAAAATTTTGTGGTGATGAGATCGCTTGAATCTAAGACATCTTTTGGCAGTTTACTACAATACCATATTGAATTATGTGAACCGCATCGTCTAAAAGTTTTAACTATTAGAGACGAGAAACATATTGCTATTTATCTTAAGTTTGTAACAGTTATACCTTTATTATATCTAAAATTTGAACCATTAGAGATTTTGGTGCAGCGAAAACCACTCCTTCATCATTAACTAAAAATCATCAGCAGAAACAATGTCTAATATTATCAACTTTCAAATGTAAAATCATTTGGATCTCCTTTATTTACCAATTGATGATTAGTTATTATGTAGGTGTTGACCTAAACCTCTGGGCAAGGGCTCGATGAATTGTAGACTCATCAGACCCATGACCAGAAGGCAAAGTTCAAAAGCTAATGTTTAGCATGTTGGGTTGTACTGACCCCAAAAAAAAAAAAAAATCTCCCCTATCCTTTAAAGCATATGTGAATTATTTCATATTGTGTTCGAGTCCTAAGATGGAAGTCACTTTTGATGGGAATCGCTTTACTCCTAAAATGAGATTTTTTTTGTGTGAATCCGAAATTAGTCTGGGCACAAAACGAGTACTGACAGTGGATGGAAACCAATAAAAAAAATCTAAAATTAGAAAATATGTGAAATTAGTTATGCAATGTTTACAAATATATCATATGTGCATAGGTTGGAGATGGAAATGCTGATCACCAGTGTTGGGAGAGACCTGAAGACATGGATACTCCTCGAACATTATACAAAATCACATCAAGTTCTCCAGGAACTGAGGTGGCAGCTGACGTAGCAGCTGCCTTTGCTGCTGCATCAATTGTTTTCAAACAAATAGATTCCAACTATTCTACCAAGTTGTTACGAAGATCAAAATCTGTAAGGAAATAATTTCAATTAAGACCACTCTCAATACCTCTACCACTTTTCTCCTATTTAACTTGTTATATTTGGTAGTCCCTGGAAAATATTTTTCGGAAAATAAGTCAGTTTCTGTTGTTTAGTTGCAAGAGAAAACATTTTTCGCCAAAATTTAAAAGGGACAGAATGAATTCCCTCACATTTGGCGATAGTCATGTTTCTTCACAAGTCACAGCTATCTCAATTTTGAACTTCGTATCAATGCTCTAATCAAAACTATATGATTTGGTATTGACATTATTTCCAATCCTTAATACTCAAGAATTTCATCAAAGCACCCTATGATTTTGCTAATATTATTATTATCAATATTTAATAAATATTTTTTCATGAATGTATTTTCCACAACCAAAGACCAGTAATTAGTTTTCACCAAAAAGGGAAACAACTTCCCTCACATTTGGACTGAAGTGATTTTCCTTCATAAATTCTCAACTCTTAAGTATCAGTGCTCTAATCAACACTATGTAATTTGGTACATACATTATTTTCAATCTTTAATACTCAAGATTCTCATCAAAACACCCTCAGGTTTTGCTGATCCAGTGATCAATATTTAATAAGTATTTTTTTTTCTGATAATATTTTTTATATTTTTTTTCAAATACCAAAACTATTTTTCAAGAAAAACATGTTTCAGCCAGATAAGTCATTTTAGGGAGAATTATCTAATTCTCCTTTCCTTTTTCTGAGCACAGCTCTTTGCTTTTGCGGACAAGTATAGAGGATCTTATCAGGCTTCTTGCCCTTTTTACTGCTCTTTGTCGGGCTATCAGGTAAATTTCAACAATTAGACAATAAGTTATCATAATCTCATGATTAGTTTTTTTTTTTTCCAATCACAACTAAGCTTAAGATTTTCAAAATAAATTCAAAGGATGAATTGCTGTGGGCTGCTGCTTGGCTATACAAGGCAGGTGGAGGAAAAAGGTATTTAAATTATGCTTCAAATAACCAAGGCTGGAGTCAAGTTGCCTCTGAATTCAGTTGGGATAACAAGTTTGCTGGAGCTCAAACTTTACTAGCTAAGGTAAAATCTTTCATATTACCAAGGATTTCAGTTTTACACATTAAAAGTACAAACCTTTTTAGACTAACAGTGAAATTTAACCTGTGTGACAACACGTTAGCTACCGTTTTACCATGTTACAAATGAAGGTTTATCAAAGAAATTTACCTTTTCCCTTTATCATCGGCTTAATGAATTAATTTCAAGATATAAGACTTTTCTATTATACGAGTTGTTCAAAAGAATTCCCCTTCCTTCCATCAATTTTTACTTTTTTCCTGGATATTCAAGTTCAAGTACCTATGGGATTTGTTGTTTGCTTACTGGTATTTAATTACCTTATAAAATAACCTGATAATGTAAATATTTTTATGCAGAACATAGAATGTAACCTAAACTCTTTACTACTAATATTACATAGCGTTATACGAATTCACCACTGGATAATATGCTAAAAGCCGAATTAAATTCTATGAGTAGCTCAACAAAATTGGACTGAATTTGACAATCACAAGTAAAAATTTAACATTCTTGATGATCATCAGGAGTTCCTTCATGGAAAGAGCAATTTGGAGAAGTTCAAGAAAGATGCTGATTCATTTATTTGTGCATTGATGCCAGGAAGTAGTTCTGTACAGATAAAGACAACCCCTGGTAATTTTCAAATAGTAGAAGCATTCTCTGTTTTTAACAGAAACTTGATAGTTGAAAATATTATATAATCAATACTTTCTTCTACTATGGTATGATTTGCAGGTGGACTTCTATATATTAGAGATAGTAGCAATTTGCAATATGTGACTGGTGCCACCATGGTACTTTTTATGTACTCTAAAGTCCTTGAGGCAGCTGGAACAGGGGGAATTACATGTGGTTCTGTTAATTTTTCCACCTCCAAGATCAAAGCCTTTGCAAAATTACAGGTCAAGTGCACATTTTGTAAACTTTATACAGTCCTAGACCATCTATGCCAAATAATATGGTTCAAAATTCAAATTATGTCTGGTGTCCCTTCTTGCATTTTAATTAAGTATTATCTTTTGGTTCATTTTTTCAAAATTTTCAAGCCTGACACATTAAAATTCTTATTCTCCTTTTGTCAATGGAAAAATTTATATAAGTGAGTCAGCCTATAATTAAATCAAATGTGTAAATTAAAACTAGTACTAGTAGTAGCAGATGATGTAGCATATAGCCACTGAGTTCAATTATCATATCCCAACATTTTTTATACGAAGATTGATATATAGGTAAAAAAAAATATATACAATTTTTCATAAAAAAATAATTTTGAACATATAATTTCAATTGTGTAATGAGTTCAATGAAAATAATTTTGAACATATAATTTCAAATGTGTAAGGCATTCAAAGACAAAAACTTAAAAAATTAATCCCGTCAAATCTATAATACTTATTCATAATAGTACATCTACCTTTTCGAAATCCAGGATTCATCCTTGCTTGCTATTATCTTTCGAGTTTATCTTTAGTTTAAATAGTTTTTATATTATCAGCATATAAAACTCAAACTCGTAAAATTTGCAGGTAGACTACATACTTGGAAACAATCCGCTAAAAATGTCATACATGGTGGGCTTTAGCAACAAATATCCAACACAGCTCCACCATAGAGCCTCATCACTCCCTTCAATTTATAACCATCCAACCAGGGTTGGCTGCAACGATGGCTATAGCTCATGGTACAATTCTAACAATCCAAATCCAAACACACATGTCGGCGCGATCGTCGGTGGGCCAAATTCTGGAGACCAGTTCGTTGATTCGAGATCAGATTACTCTCATTCTGAACCCACGACTTATATGAATGCAGCTTTTGTAGGATCTGTGGCCGCTTTGATTGGCCAATGCAGAGCACTTTGAGCAAATTAATTCACAATTTAACAAACCAACAAATTAGCACGAAGAACATATCACAGCAAAGAAGTGACTGTTGCAATAAATAAGTGAAACATATGCATGTACATATAATATAGTATTACAATATGTGGTCCTTGGTGTGGGCCGTAGGGTGATTAGATTACTGTACCTAAACTAGCTGATCATCCTACAGGTTCATTATTCAATAAAATTATACTCTAATTAATGCCTCCAATTTCATTTTTTTTTTTTCTAATAGGGAACACGAGCAAATAAATAGCTACGTTAATCCTTACAATTATATTAAGATCCAGGCAAATACATCTAGGAATAAGGATATCTTTATATGTGTGAATTACAAGCTAATAATCTCTTATAAATAATTATAAAATTTAACTTATATACATTAATTGTGTAAAGAATAGTAATTTGACTTATAGCCAATTTTCCAAGCCACTTTTTGATCATTTTGTTTTTGTGTTCGACCAAAAGAAAAAATTGTTTTTGAATTGTGACAAAAACAATTTATCGGTTTTTGAGTAGCAATAGATATGTGTTACTAACTTTTGATTTTACTACTTTTACTGGTAATACTACCATCGAGATTATCTCAAATGATCACTCAATTAAGGATAGTTCTCTCTGAAAGTCACTCAACTTTGTTTTATAACTCAAAAGTCACTCAACTATTGATATTTCACCTACAAAGCCATCCAATCTATTTAAGTGATTTTTCATTAAATTTTCCTAACATATGGAAATGTCTCAAAACTATGTTGAGTCACTTATGGAAATGTCGCAAAACTATGTTTTACTCCTTAACAAGATACATTTAGTAGTGTTTTATATTGACGAAGTCTTTGCTTTGTGGTGCAAAGTTACTCGAGAAGAGTTCTTGCCCAAAATGTTGACCGAAACAAATAGTAGTAAAAGACATCAAGAAAGAAAATTGAGTACATGGTTTGCATAGTGTTCAACATCCACGCGTACTAGGAAATTTTGGTTATATATATAGCTGACAACACCGAATTAATTGAAAAACTTTGCATGTAATGATGTAATATCCAAATCTAAGAAGGATTGAGGTTGACAAGCTTCGGACAAGCTTCTAGCCTGACAAGATTTTGAAAAAGGGGGTGCATATCATTTTTTAGGTAAAATTTCTATTATAATGGAAGAGAAAAATAAAGAGTTTATGAAGAATAACACAAATTTAGTACGCATGCTTTGAGCTCGATAATGACATAACCAAAAATTAAATTCGTCTCTGTTGAACCAAAGCAAACAATACGCACTTACACTCTCATAACATATTAATCCTGCCAACTACTCATAACCTACATGAGGCTGACTCTTCAGATGATTGCTACTAGGATTTTTATTGTATTTTTTTAACTCACATTAAGTCATTGTACTTATACTTGTCATCAAGATTTAGTTTCACTGGAGCCGAATTTCATCATCTTCTTTTTTTTTTTTTTCTTTTTAACCCATACTCTCTACGTTCACTATTGTGAAGGTGAGAACTGTTCACCTACATTCCTGATAGAGCTAGGAGGAAGGTTTTACTTACCTCATTTTTATGTATTTATCCATATTTGAATCTTAATATATTTTATTCTGACTTTTCCGCCCTCTATGAAAACTAATTTTTGCCTTAAAAGGGAACAACTGCATAACTTAAGTAAATGTGTTGAACACTACATACACCAAATTGCCTATTTAAAGCACTCTGATAAAATTGGAATATAGGAAAAGGCTTATTACGTCAGTTTCATACTTTCTATTTCTTCCCACTTCTTAGCAGTGCCTCCTGAAATTAGTATCGATTCATATTAAAAAGGGCAAAGGTGCAAATACACCCCTCAACTTTGCGATTTAGAGCAGATATACCCCTCGTTACAAAAGTGGTGTATATATACCCCTGCCGTTATAAAATGGTGCAAATATGCCCCTGTTGTTACAAAATAGTACAAATATACCCTTTTCGTTGGCGGAATTTAAAAAAATAAAATTATTTAGGTTATTTTTTAATTAAAAAATGCCACGTGACTTTAAAAAAAAAAAGTCTAACCATTTTTTTTCAATAGACATACTTTTCTAAAGCCACATAGTAAATTTTTTTTGATCGATCAGGTCTGATTCATTTTAAAAAATATTTCCGTGATTTTAAAAAAATAAGTCTACCCATTTTTTAAACTTCAAAGAAACTTAACTTGAACTTCTTTCCGTTCCAACGGTTCTAATTTATATTTGATGATATTTCACTCAATACGGAGTTTAAGAAAAGTGATTGGGCCGCAAATGAAAATAATTTTGTTTAGTACAAGATCGCACCTATCTGAGTTCTATTCGAAATTTTCATCTGGAAACTTGTATGAAGGCTTTCCTGCATACTATTTGTGAAATTAAATAAATATATAGTAAAAAGAAATTGCTGTATTTCGGATCGGGAGCTAGTGGATAGCAGGAATGGAACCCTCATCTTCTCTTCTTGGCAAAGAGAAATTTAGGAATAAAGAAAAAGAAAAAAGTCTTATATATTGCTAATTAATCTTTTATCCATCTTTTTTTATAGGAATGGATGCTCTACAAAAAAAGAAAAAAAACATTCCTATACATATATTCCATCAACTAGAAAAGGGAAATGTTGAATTACTACATCCAAAAGAAGAACTAAATCCATCATGAATATCTTCCAGACCAGCAAAGAAGTCCCCATCAAACATGTCTTGAATTGAAACACATTCATTCTCATCACTTCCTTCAAACACATTTTTGATCCCTTCATCAAAATAATCACCTATAATAATATTCTCTTGATTCATTTCTATTTCTGGAAATTCTTCGATCAAAAGTGCTGCCGGGGGTGAATTTAAATTTGATGTTGAACCATGTGGACTTGAAATTTTTTCTTTCACCATTTTTGCACTATTAATAGAGTTCTTTGAATTTGGAAATTTGCTTTTGACAGTACCAGCTAATGAGTTTCTACGTGTTGGCTGACTATGGTTGTGTTCAGCTGTGTAAGTCACAATAAATATTCCAGTTTCAGAGCAACTTTGTTCTACTTGTTTCCTTGCTAAACATCCCTTTGAACTGCTGCATCTATAATAGCTCCTGTTTTTAAGGGAAAAAATGCGAGTTAGAATAATTGAATAGTTTCAACAGTCAATTTAGTTGCAAAACTTATAAAATCTGTTGTCGCATTAAGTAACTGAATTCTAACCCTTGTAAAGGTAAAATCATAAAATTATTATCTGTCACATTAAAAGTAATTGAATTATGTGTAGAATGCTCAGAAAATACAAAAGATTGAAATGTCAAAATTCTTGTTGTGGTATATTATTTGTTGTTTCAACACTTTCTACTTTATGAATTCTACGTAGAAAAAAATTCAAATGTGTAAAAGTATTTTGAACAAAAGACAAATAAAACAATATTGAGATGAATTTTCTTTTTAAAAAAGAACAAAATACAATATATACATCAAGAAATTTTCTAGCATTGAAGTCCATATTGATGGGGGAAGTAAAATTGATAGATGTTCTAATATGATCTTTGGAACTCCCCTTCTTGATCTAATTTTTGAGCTCGATGTAGGTTCAAAATCTATTTTCTTAACACAATATCAGAATAAGACTCATTTCAAATCCCTCACATTATATTGTTTACGATCTAGATGTCCAACATGCGAGTGGATATTGAAGTCTCATATCCGATCCGTTCACCTTAACTTTTAAGGTGAGTTAGACTCTATTTTCTTAACATGTAGAACTGAAACCACTTCTATACAAATACTCCCTCCGGATCAAAAAAAGAGTCCATTTAGTCATTTGCACACCCCGTAAAAAAATACTAACTCCTAGACAAAATAGGTAATTTGACTAAACTACCTCTAATTAAATAGGCCTTGAGATTTGATCATATAACACTTAATAGGGGCAAATATGGAAAAATAAGGTTAATTCTTTCTTGATTTGCTAAATAAACTTTTTTTTTATCCAAGAAAAAAAAGCTAAGTGAACTCTTTTTTTGATCCGGAGGGAATATAATCTAAAGTAAATATCCCAGAGTCTCCATATGATAAATAGCTCTAAGCTCTACTTATGTATGTCAGTGTGTGTCAGTATGCGTTTTAATAAAGAACTGATTTTGAGAGGATTAGTACCTTGGATAAGGGGAGCCTTTAATGGGTTTTTGACCATATTTACGCCAAGCCCACTTATCAGAAGAAAGATCATCTGCTGTTAACTGAAGCACCACTCTCTTCTGTTCATTTTTCCTGTAATAAAAATTAACCAACTCCATGTCAAACATCACACTTATATTTAACCAATACCACATAATATTGCACAGAATTATGAGATTAAAATATTACTAATAGTAGATGATTTCTTCCATCTGTCAAAGGCTTGATGGATAGATTCATCCGATATCTATACCAGTAGAAAGTAGTAGATACCCGGTAAAATTAGTCGAGATACGCGCAAACAACTGACGCTAACTCTACGGTTATCAAAGAGAAATTTAAGGAACCATTAATTTTCCTCACCTTTTTTTGTACTTGGGTACATAGGTACTAGGAGCAACCCCCACTTGCTGTTCATGTGGTTGATGTTCTCTCTTCTCTTCTTTAACTTCTTTGGGAACTAATGAAATTGAAGATCCCATGAACGTATTTTGTCCACCAACAGGGTAAAATGGCTTGTAAAGTTCTTCTAACTCATCATTGAAAACCTCTTGTTTCCTCTCATAAGAAAAAGATAAATATTCACTTTCTTGAAAACCCAAGTTAGAAGAAAAATCAATATTATTAGCTCCATGGAAATCATTGCATGTTGATGATCCTATAACAACAGCTTGAAGACCCCAATCCATCATCATAAGCTTTGATTTTTTATTTATTTTTCGAAGAATATGCAAAGAGGAAAAGGAATAGTAATAATGGCGCTGACTTTATGATAGCTAAAATATGCAGCTTTGAGGGCTATTTAAAGACTGGAAATATTATTAAATTCAGCATATTTTTTTATTCCTCTTTACACACAAGCTAGTTTTGTTTTTTGCTTATTTTAAGATAGATTGAGTTGACTTTGTTACAAAGTCAAAGGTAACGATAGCGGAACCTAATAAGCAAATAATACACGCTTTTGTCCCAATTTATGGCTTTTTAGTTCTCATTGTTGACTAAACTGATCAAATCCTACTTAGATGAATTTGTCAGAAATGGTCTATTTTTGTCGAGTCTAATTATTTAAATAATTTGGCCTTTCATTAAATAAAGGGTTGTATCTTCAGTTAATGACATAATATATAATTAGTATATACTTAAATTGCACACAAAAGGATAACTTAAAAATTAGTCAGCTTGTTTGTTTTTGGCATTTTTAATTTCCGATGTTAGCCCCATTTGGCAAATTAAAGGGCAATAGAACTTTGAGTCAGTTGGATGTTAGAAACTATAATGTTTGAGTTAGCCGGTTGTTGTCTCCTTATATAATTGTGGATAATTCTCACATTATGATCTAACTTTTAGGTTTGAATTAGCTAGGTCATATACTTAATATGGTGTTACAGTCAGATTCGTTCCGCTTCTTGGTTTGACCAATAATGTTGAGTCTTAACTCCTATATTGTTCACGCTTTAGACATTCAATTTGGGTGTGATTGAAAATGTTAGAGTACTTTATCTCCTTCAATGTCTTTGGACTGTCCTCATCACATCATGCAATAATTTTTGGGGTTGAGTTAGGCTGATTATATTTTTGTTTCTTATTTATAAAAGGCAAATACTTAATTAGAACTATCGAATATAAATATGTAGACCACCGTATATCATAAATGGATGCGAAGTTACAAATCAGTGAAAAGGTATTCCATTTTAACAAATTTAAAGTATTATCAATTATCATAGATTTATTCATGTACAAGTGCGAGTGCGCGTATCTGATATGAAAAATTGTCAGGACAAGAAAGAAATATGTTCCATATATACTCACGCTTTAGCTGATTTATGGTTAATTCGTGTTGTATAAAAAGTTGCATATCATAATAATTTAGAATGTTCTTGCACATTACTCATATAAAGGTTTGGCGACCTTAATTTTTTTTTTTTTTTGTGGTTAATAAGAGAAAAAAGGAAAATGACCTAACATAAATTAAAAGAGATCTTTTTCAAATTATTATTATATTCTGCAAACTAGTTAAATTATAATCTGAGAAGAATTAAAATATGAATAATTAAAGATAAAATGGAATTGGTTCCCAAAAGTCCACATTTAGATATTTTTCGTGTGACTCAATTATTATCAACGTAAGCATGACCCGTAAGGACGAAAATATAGCACGCGAGCAAGTTGCGGTATGTTGTGTCACAAATAGTTATTATATAGCAAATATATTGCGTGAACTAGAGGGAACTTTGAATAAAACAAATTAAATGAAAATTCCACCCCTATAGTTTTTCCTTTTTTCATAAAATGGACCACCATTTATGAAGGTTACCATGCCTAATTATTCAGTATTTTCTACATACACCTATTAGTACTCCTACAATTTAATCACATAACATAGGTATATGTGTATATGTATTTTAGCTTTTGTAGGGTGGGGCGGACTATGGTGGGTAGTGGGGGTGAAAGAATAGAAATTGAAAAAATTTGAAAGCTCTATTTTTTGGAGTTGAGCCCTGAATTCTCAAAGCAACTAGATGAATGAAACCGTGTTTTCTTTCTTTTTTTGTTTTTCTTATGAGAAAACTTCACAGCTGTCGGTAGTACATATTCAATATTTCACGCAGCAACTTGCTATATTTATTTTATTTAATTTTTCATTCAATGTTCCCTATCCATTTTGGGGTCTTAAATAATTTGAATTCGCATCGTGCGCGATCCATTAAAAAGAGATACATTTTTTATCGGAATTTTTCCATTGAGCTCGTACCCGAGACCTCAATTAGTTATGGTAAAAGATTTTATTCATCTCATTCCAATTCATGTGGTAATATTTGTTTAATAGTATAAATCATACAACATGCCATGAGTATATCATGCCTAGAATTTTTATATATTGAAGAGGTGACTTCTATATACCCTGCAGAGATAACTCTACTTTCTTGTAGGATAAGATGACGAATAATCTAAAGAGTGGGATTTTCTGACAATTAAAGGAAAATCATTTTTCTTCGCTAAAAAGGTAATTTTCAATAGTCCAATTTGATACCTTTTTTCAATAGTCCAATTAGATTTATTACACGGTTATAAATGAATAGATGGTAACGGTTCATTTTATATGTCTTATTTTGATTGGACATTTATGAAAATAGACATTTTGAATCTTGTGATCTTTAATTAAATATGTGTATAATGTACCAATATATTATTGAAATTTTGTGTCTTAAACATGTCATGTGAAAAGTTAAAATTGAAGAGCTAAAGATAAAAAGCAACATTCTTTCAAGAATAGAGTAATAAGACACTTAAATTGAAACAAAAAAAATTAATAAAGCACATCCAAAACTATATAACTAGGGATAAACGGTCGCTATGTTTTAATTTTAATTTCAACATGAACTAATTATCTTACAACCAGGCACCGCCAACTTGAAATGAAAACATAAATAATCCTCAATTTTCGAACAATTTCTACCACATTCATCCATTTTTCAAACGTCACACATTTGACCTTAGCCTGTGCCTAGAAAATTTATAAGGGCCGGTGGAAAGAACATTAGAATTCACATCACATGTCAATAAAACAGGGATACTGACTATTTTGCCTTCTGCAGTTAGTTCAATTGAATTCACTGCTCTTTACTCGGTATATGTATATACATGTAAATGATTAAATAAATTGTATATGTGTGTATGATGTCCAGCTCATACACAACTGTAAATAAATCCGCTTTTACACCAATTTCGGATCTTGAAGGTTTGTTTCTTTGTGTTCAAACATTAGAGCAGTTAGTGTATCTGTTTTGGTCAGTCTACTGTTAGTTAATTTACTGCGGAACGGCCATTGCCGGTTCATCGTACTCCAATATGTTACTGTATTAGTAAAAATATACCGAAGTGAAGACTATTTGATCAAATAAATGGCAAGCATAGAAGGATTACAGTCAATCACCGAGTTCGTCAAGGCCAGTCCAACCAAGACTTGTTTTATCATCCGAGAATCAGCACCCGAACCCGTTTAATTCGCACCGCATAGTAGAGGCCTGTGGTGACCTGTCCGGAAAGGTTCAGAGTACCTGTACAAATGATAACTCAAACAACGGCTGGATTCCGAGATATGCTGGATTCTATTTACTCTCATTTACTGTCCACGATCTAACCTTATAACGACTAAAACGGGCGAGAATCATGGAATTAGTTAACCCCCAGCTTATCCTATAAACTCCCCCACTTCCCCACTATTGTAATCATATGGATACACCTGAAACACACGTTACTATACCAGCTTCCTACTTAAATTATTCCAGTTATTGTTGTTCTTGGTGGTTGCTCGCCGTCCACTGATCCAAAAACACAATAAGAATCTCTCTATCTTCTCTTTTCTCAATTATTTAAGTTTGGTCATTTATCTTGTTATTTTCATAACGTTGTTTCCATTACATTATTATTATCAAGAATTAAACAAGATTTGAATTACTGTAATTGTGTTGCTTGTGCCCTCATTCTTAACAATTTTACCTAGTTGACCTAGTGAACTGTGGGGTCCAGTCCCCTATCCCATATTTTAAGAAAGGAAGATTTTTCTTCCTTTGACAAATTATACATTGGCAACAATTGTGGACTTGGCTAACAAGCCAATTTCTTTGTTCACACTTTCATGATGTAAGCGCTTACCTCATCATAATCGTGATGGAAGCGCTTACCTCACCATAGGAAATTCATTCCTATAAATAGGCAGCTTATGGTTCATTTGTAACACACCAAAAATCTCAGACAATACATCTGAGTGAGAGCAAAAGTGAGGTATTCCATAGACTGTAAGAAAATAGTCTGTGAAGAAAAATAGAGTGTGAGTGATATTGTAGTGAGGTGGGAAAATCAAAAGAGTGTTATTTCTTTTGAGGGTGTAGTGGTCTTAGGAGTATTTGTACTCGTTACTACACAGTGTAAAATTCCTCTATAGTGATATCAGCTGCTCCTCTTGGCCGTGGTTTTTCCCTTATTCAGAAGGGTTTCCACATAAAATCTTGGTGTCATTATTGCTGCATTTTATTCTTGCTGATTTAACCATAAGTTAGTGTTCCGCGTTTATCACTAATACCGTGAATATTATTTTTGCGGGTCTATTTTATTCCCATCAAGTGGTATCAGAGCCAAGGTTCTGTCTGAGTATGCTCTGTGGTTGCAGCACAGTCTGAACTTCCACATCAGAAAAGAATTACTTTGGTCTTCGAATAAAATAATATTTGTATTTGTGATAAACGATGGAAGCCAACACTAGTAGAATGGTTACTTTGAGTGGCGTAAATTATGCCATTTGGAAGGGCAAAATGGAAGATTTGCTCTATGTCAAGAATTTTCATCAACCTGTCTTTGGAAATAAAAAGCCTGATAATAAATCAGATGAAGAGTGGAATTTGTTGCATCGGCAGGTTTGCGGCTTTATTAGACAGTGGGTTGACGATAATGTGTTGAACCATATTTCTGGAGAGACACATGCTCGGACCCTATGGGAGCATCTTGAAAGTTTGTATGCTCGAAAAACTGGTAATAACAAGATGTTTCTGATAAAGCAAATGCTGGGTTTAAAATACCACGATGGTTCCGCAATGACAGATCATCTGAATATTTTTCAGGGGATCATGAACCAGTTATCTGCTATGGGTATTAATTTTGATGAAGAAATTCAAGGCTTATTTCTACTTGGTTCCCTACCAGATTCTTGGGAAATTATTAGAACTTCATTATCAAATTCTGCTCCGGATGGTGTGATCTCTATGGATCTTGCCAAGAGCAGTCTTTTAAATGAAGAGATGAGAAGAAAATCTCAAGGTTCCTCCTCATCAGATGTCTTGGTGACTGACACTAGGGGGAGAGGCAAGAATCGTGGTTCTCAAAATAGAGAACATCATAGAAGCAAATCCAGAAGCAGACTTAAAGATATTGACTGCTATCATTGCGGGAAAAAAGGGCACACAAAGAAGTTCTGCCGGATTTTGAAAAAAGAGAATAGAGAAAAGGAGGAAAAGAAAGAAGATGGCAATCGTGTTGCCGCTGTCACTACAGAAGATCTTGTTACTGTCCTTGATGCGGATCTGATAAATATTGCTTGTGATGAGTCAAGCTGGGTTGTGGACAGTGGTGCCGCATCTCATGTGACATCAAGGAAGGAATTTTTCTCATCCTATACTCCGGGTGACTTTGGAACTTTGAGTATGGGTAATGAGACTGTATCCAGGGTGGCTGGTGTTGGAACGATTTGTTTGAAAACTAGTATTGGAACTAAACTAGTTTTAAACAATGTAAAGCATGCACCTGATGTTCGTTTGCACTTGATCTCTGTTGGTGTTTTGGATGATGAGGGATATGTCAGTACCAATGGTGCTGGAAAGTGGAAGCTTACTAAAGGTTCCATGATTGTGGCTCGTGGCGAAAAGCGTCGTGGTCTATACTGGACTACGGCCTCTACCTGTGTTGATATGGTGAATGCAGTTGAGAGCAATAGCTCTTCAACGTTATGGCATAAGAGGCTTAGCCACATTAGCGAGAAAGGACTAAATGTTCTGGCCAAAAAGAAATTATTGTCAAATTTCGAAAGTGCTAAATTAGAAAAGTGTGAGCACTGCTTGGCTGGAAAACAAAATAGAGTTTCTTTCAAGTCTCATCCTCCTTCAAGAAAGACAGAGTTGCTTGAGTTGGTGCATTCAGATTTATGTGGTCCAATGAAGACAAGGACTTTGGGTGGTGCACTTTATTTTGCTACCTTTATTGATGATTGCTCAAGGAAACTTTGGGTCTACGTCTTAAAGACTAAAGATCAAGTGTTGGGTGTCTTTAAGCAGTTTCAGGCCTCAGTTGAAAGAGAAACTGGAAAGAAGCTGAAGTGTATTCGTACTGATAACGGTGGTGAATATTGTGGACCGTTTGACGAATACTGCAAGCAACAGGGTATCAGACACCAGAAGACTCCTCCTAAGACTCCTCAGCTTAATGGTTTAGCAGAGAGGATGAACAGGACCTTGATGGAAAGAGTCAGATGTTTGCTTTCTGAAGCAAAGTTGCCGAATTCCTTTTGGGGTGAGGCTTTATTGACCGCTGCACATGTTATTAATCTATCCCCTGCGGTTGCTTTGCAAAGTGATGTTCCAAACAGAGTTTGGTATGGAAAGGATGTTTCCTATGACCACTTGAAAGTGTTTGGTTGTAAAGCTTTTGTACATGTGCCTAAAGATGAAAGGTCGAAATTAACTGCCAAGACAAGGCAGTGCATCTTCATTGGTTATGGCCTTGATGAGTTTGGTTACAGGCTATATGATCCAATTGAGAAGAAGGTTGTGAGAAGCCGTGATGTTATCTTCATGGAGGATCAAACCATTGAAGATATTAACAAAGCGGAGAAGATAAAATCTTCAAGTTCTGAAGGTTTAGTTAATCTTGATCAAGTTCCTCATACAAATGCTGATGAAGTTGGTGGGCTCGATGACGATGGTGATGCCCAGAATCATGTTCCAGATCAGCATGTTGATGATGATAACGATGCTGCTATTGATGAAGTAGATGCTCCTACTCATGAAGTCGTGGATGAGTCAGATATTCCACTTAGAAGGTCTACTAGACAGCATGTTCCTTCTTCCCGTTATTCACCTAATGAGTATGTATTACTCACTGATGGGGGAGAACCTGAATGTTATGAGGAGGCCATGGAAGATGAGCACAAGGATCAATGGATTGAAGCCATGCAAGATGAGATGAAATCTCTGCGTGGGAACCATACTTATGAGTTGGTGAACTTGCCTAAGGGCATGAGAGCTTTGAAGAACAAGTGGGTGTTCAAAGTTAAAGCCGAAGAACACAGCTTGAAGCCCAGATACAAAGCTAGATTGGTTGTTAAGGGATTTGGTCAAAGGAAAGGTATTGACTTTGACGAAATATTTTCTCCTGTCGTGAAAATGTCCTCCATTCGGACAGTTCTTGGTTTGACTGCTAGTCTTGATTTGGAGATTGAGCAGATGGATGTGAAGACTGCTTTTCTTCATGGTGACTTAGAAGAGGAGATTTATATGGAACAACCTGAAGGCTTCAAGGCAAAAGGTAAAGAAAATCTTGTATGCAAACTCAAGAAGAGTCTCTATGGATTGAAGCAAGCTCCCAGACAGTGGTACAAGAAGTTTGAGTCTGTTATGGGGAAGCAAGGCTACAAGAAGACTTCTTCAGATCACTGTGTGTTTGTACAAAGATTTTCTGATGGTGACTTTATCATCCTTCTGCTATATGTGGATGATATGTTGATTGTAGGCAAAAATGCTTCCAGGATTGACGAGTTGAAGAAACAGTTGAGTAAGTCTTTTGCAATGAAAGACTTGGGTCATGCTAAGCAGATTTTGGGCATGAGAATTACTCGTTCGAGAGATGAAAAGAAGCTTTATTTGTCGCAGAAAAAGTACATAGAACGTGTACTAGAGCGCTTCAATATGAAGAGTGCTAAGTGGGTTAGCACACCTCTTCCTGGTCATCTGAAATTGAGCAAAAAGATGTGTCCTACAACAACAGAGGAAAAACAGAGAATGGCCAAGATTCCTTATTCCTCTGCCGTCGGAAGTTTAATGTATGCAATGGTATGCACTCGACCAGATATTGCTCATGCAGTCGGTGTTGTTAGCAGATTTCTCGAAAATCCAGGGAAAGAGCATTGGGAAGCTGTGAAGTGGATACTCAGGTATCTAAGAGGAAGATCAGATGAATGCTTGTGTTTTGGAGGATCAAATCCAATTTTGAAGGGCTATACAGATTCTGATATGGCAGGTGACCTTGATAACAGAAAATCCACTACTGGATATTTGTTTACTTTTTCAGGGGGAGCTATATCATGGCAGTCAAAGTTGCAGAAGTGTGTTGCACTATCTACAACGGAAGCAGAGTATATTGCGGCTACTGAAGCTGGCAAAGAGATGATATGGCTCAAGAGATTCCTTCAAGAACTTGGATTGCAGCAAATGGAGTATGTTGTCTATTGTGACAGTCAGAGTGCAATAGACTTGAGCAAGAACTCCATGTACCATGCGAGAACAAAACACATCGATGTCAGATATCATTGGATTCGTGAGCAATTGGAAAGCGAATTGTTCCAAGTCAAGAAGATTCACACGAATGAAAATCCTGCAGATATGCTGACCAAGGCGGTACCGAGAGACAAGTTCGAATCGTGCAAAGAACTTGTCGGCATGCACTCAAATTAGAAGCCAGTGTACCCTCCTTCAGGTGAATGGGACTGGAGGGGGAGATTTGTGGGGTCCAGTCCCCTATCCCATATTTTAAGAAAGGAAGATTTTTCTTCCTTTGACAAATTATACATTGGCAACAATTGTGGACTTGGCTAACAAGCCAATTTCTTTGTTCACACTTTCATGATGTAAGCGCTTACCTCATCATAATCGTGATGGAAGCGCTTACCTCACCATAGGAAATTCATTCCTATAAATAGGCAGCTTATGGTTCATTTGTAACACACCAAAAATCTCAGACAATACATCTGAGTGAGAGCAAAAGTGAGGTATTCCATAGACTGTAAGAAAATAGTCTGTGAAGAAAAATAGAGTGTGAGTGATATTGTAGTGAGGTGGGAAAATCAAAAGAGTGTTATTTCTTTTGAGGGTGTAGTGGTCTTAGGAGTATTTGTACTCGTTACTACACAGTGTAAAATTCCTCTATAGTGATATCAGCTGCTCCTCTTGGCCGTGGTTTTTCCCTTATTCAGAAGGGTTTCCACATAAAATCTTGGTGTCATTATTGCTGCATTTTATTCTTGCTGATTTAACCATAAGTTAGTGTTCCGCGTTTATCACTAATACCGTGAATATTATTTTTGCGGGTCTATTTTATTCCCATCATGAACGAATTTAAAGCTTAACAGTTGCGGTCAGGTTGCTTAATTAGCATCTCTGGCTTACTGTAGAAGTGGTATTTTCAGCAGAAAAACTCCCCTATATTCCTATGTAGTAGTCGACCTTTATAGTGACACAGAAGGATGTGATTTATGAGTTATCCCACTTAAGGATTACTGGTTAAGACCGCAGTTTCCATGTTGACTAGTGAGACGGCGCAATTCTTCATAGGTAATTCAAGGAGTTCTGTTAATGCCACAGGCTGGGGTAGATCTGCAAAGTGGGAAACTGGTTCGGCAGAACCAGTAATTTTGGTTCAAATCCTTGTCTTAGGAAATTCAGTTAATATGTACTTATAATTAATTTAGAACCTACTAATTCAAAAACACTAAAATTCTAAACGCATAAACTTCAAATTCTAACTCCGTCTTCGTATCCTCAGTTCTAAACTAGTTGAGATAGGCTATGTGAATTCTCTCCAGTTTTTGTTATGGGCCTATTTCATTCCAATATGATAGACCATGTTACTGGCCAAGTCAAGCTACTAATACTGCTATGCAACAACAACAACATACACAGTGTAATTTCACGGGTGGAGTCTGGGAGGGTAGAGTTCACGCAGACCTTAGCCCTTCCTCGTAGAGATAGAGAGACGGTTTCCGATAGACTCTTAGCTCTACTAATACTGCTATGCTTTTGATTAAACTTTGAACCTCTGAAATTAAAACTAAAGGGTTAAGAATATTTAGTACCTGCAACAATAAACGGCCTGCTATTATCCCTCTGCTTGATGCTATTATTCCAAGGCTTTAACGGCTGCATCAAAGCAAAGCTACCAAGTCTGTTCTTCATAGATGATAAATGAAGGGCCTCGTTACAAAAATCAACCAAACGCACAAATCATTATTCAGAAATGATGAAGAAAGAAGAAACATCACTGACCGTGAATGGTCCTAGTAACCAGCAATTGAGAAGCGAAATAATCTGGTGAATCACAGAGCAGCTTGTAATATAGCTCTCTGTGAGTCACCCTCTTTTTACTGAACCAGAATTTGGTAGCACATTTCCATAACCTTCCAAACTTGGCACAACAACTTAGTGAGCATTATTAGTCTGTGCAATAAGTAATTTGATGGTAAAAAGATTTGTATATTAGTTTACCTCTTATGAAGGACTTGGCACTATTTTCTTTCCTTAAGGATCAAGTGCAAAAAGAATGGTATCGAAAGATCCATGAATCACCGGTCAGTAACCCCCGGCTCACAGGAATTTTTACTGATCTGTGTGTGTCACATAGACACATATAGTATAAACTATCACCTCTGCCTCAATCCCTATCTGTTTGGTGTCGACTATATAGATATCTATATCCGTATCTGCTCAGGTCTATTTCATCCCAATACTGATAAGTAAATTGTAATTTAAAGGCAGCAGAGAGGTTCATTATATGAATCTCTTAAAATTGCTAAATTTCATCCCAAAATTTTGGCTCATAGTCTTGCTTTTTCCTTCAAATTTTCTCTCTACAGTCTACACTGATATAACATAAGACATTTTGTACAGTTAAGAAACATACATATAATTGATTAATCAACTTTAGTTGGATTTCACTATAAGTAAACCGAAACTAAATTTCTCACAATTGTTAAAACTCGTTTAGAGGAAAAAAGAGAGTAGAATTTCGAACAAGTGATGGATTGGAAATAGACGGAGAATTTGAACTTAGGGCTTTAAGAAAATTCAGGAGGGCAATTTTGATTGGAGCTCGGACCTGAATACATAAATCCGATTAGAAGAGAAAACAAAGGCATGCTGAAATTGGGAAACAGTTTAGATTTCAATTCTAACAGTTTAGCTCTTCACATGAGACGATGCTAAGATTTCAATATGTTTATTTCCCAAGTACAAATGTATCATAAAAAATATGTGTTAGTAGCAAATACAATTCATCCATGCTTTTTCTGTGGTAAGCAAATTCTTTAATGAAGCAAAGAACTTCTAATTGTGACTCTTACATAACGTTTTAAGAAAAATACCTGAAAATTACCGAACCGTACTGATACTGAAGTGAAACCGATATAATAGGACAGTTTCTAAAAGTCTAATTTCGGTCATACAAATTAAAATAATTGAAATTAGTATAAATTTTATAAAATAACCAGCCAAATTGTCTCATTGACTCTAGCTTCTTCGCCTCCAACGCTTCCTTCACCCTGAGAAGAAGTGTTGTCCTCCATTCATCAAGCTTTGTCATGCTATCATATTCCTTGAGACAACCATTAAACTTGGCAACATCTTCCTTTTCAATAGCAGTTGCCAAATTCACTAGCAACTTGCACTCGCGTGTCCTTGAAAATGTCGGATCAAGTTGCTGATATCGTTACAATGCGTTGTTAATTGCAACAGCATCACCTCTACAAAGTTGGCAAATACCAGCATTCAGAAGATGTCCACTAACATCATACTTCAAGGAGTTGTCTCTGATGGAGTGTCTCGCTATGTCCTCAAAAATCTCAGTTGATCATTTATATTTTTCAAGTACTTTAGCAGACAATTCTGCAATTTTCTGCTTGCACTGATTTGTGGATGCTGTTGAATCCAAATTCTCTAAAAGATCAGCTGCTTTCTCATAGTAAATGATAGCCTGCTCCAAATTCCGCTCTTCATGTTCATATAATTTAGCAATTTTCTTGTAATATCCTGCGGACACACTTGGCCTTCCAATGTCCAGAAACATATGTACTGCCTGCTCTAGACATGATATTGCCTTTCTCGTATTTTCTGTCTCCATGTAGTAATAAGCAGCATTAGCGTAAGCACTACCAGCTTCATGTTTGCTATGCAAATTCAGATTATAACAACCTGCTAATTTGACATATACTGCTCCAACTCGATCCCATGATTTCGCGAGTTCGAAGCAATTAGCAGCTTTATCGAACAAATCTACAGCGACATAGTATTTGGACCCGAAAATTCCCCAACCGCTGAGTAATTTCTTCTCAGCTTTCTTCACAAATTGTTCTCCTCTCGCTATCTGATGCTTCATTATTTTTGTGGTTTTTTGTTTGCTTAGCGGAAGAGGATTTCCATTTATTTATAAGATGCTCTGAATGCTCTAGCAACATCCATATTTATAATAATACGAAAACTACTCCAACTCAAAATAGGAAAACCTATTCCTATATGAAATTGACTATAAATCCTAACTAGACTTGAATTAAAATGTCAAATCCTAATCAATTTTGATTTCCTACAACTTTAAATATTTATTTTTCATGCTATAAAAATGGATTCAAGATTTAGAGTTGTATGAGTTGGCCGCGATGTATTATACACACAGAGACTCACGTACAATTTTTTAAATTTATTTTACATGTATATACATGGACCAAATCAAGAACAGTGAATTTATACGGCTGTTTCATTGACATGTGATGTGAATTCTAAGGTTCTTTCTCATCGACTTTCATAAATTTTGTAGAATATACTAATTAGGTCAAATATGTGACATTTGAAAAATGGGTGAGTGAGGTAGGAAATGTTCGAAATCGGGCAAGTTTGAGGAGTCTATTTGTGGTAAATTTTACCATTACATTATAGTATATAATTTTCGTTTGCGCTCCTTTCCATTTCCCTTCTCTCCATTTTCCCCAAGTTCTACGTTGGATTAGAGACACATGGCATGGGTTAGAATTAATGGCTAAGATTTAAATGACTAAGCAGTTGGATAGCAAACTTGACGCTGCTGGTGCTTACGCTGATGCTGCTCATTACTACACGAAGACAAATAATTCGAGAAAGGCAACATTATGTGTAAAGCAGGCACTAGACATGGCTCGGGACAATATGGAAAGGCTAATTGTTTCGGCAAGACATTATGAGATAGCGAGAGGAGAAGAATTCATGAAGAAAGCTGAGAAGAAACTCAGCATTTGGGGGCTTTTCGGGTCCAAATACAATGACATTGTAGATTTGTTCGATAAAGTTGCTAATTGCCTCAAACTTGTGGAATCATGGGATCGAGTTGGAGAGGTATATGTCAAATTAGCAAGTTGTTATCTGAAGTTGGATAGCAAACATGACGCTGCTAGTGCTTACGATAATGCTGCTCATTACTACACGAAGACAAATAATACGAGAGAGGCAATATCATGTCTAGAGCAGGCAGTACTCATGTGTCTGGATATTGGAAGGGTAAATGAGTCCGCAAGATATTACAAGGAAATTGCTAAATTATATGAACAAAAAGAACGGAATTTGGAGCAAGCGACCATTTATTATGAGAAAGCAGTTGATCTTTTCGAGAGTTTGAATTTTACAAGCGACCAATTTGTATGATGTTATAGTATGTTTACAATTAAAAGGTAGCCAGGATTCACGAGTCCGCAACTTAACCCCATGTTTGGATGGTGGTTTCCCGTGGTTCATTAATGTATGGTTTTCTAGGAAACCATGTTTGTTTCCATTGTTCTTAAAATTATGTGGTATGGTGTTGTAAACCTGTGGTTCATTCCATGGTTATATAATCATGAAAAGTCCCAATTTTTTAAACCACGGATTTGGTGGTTTTTCCGTGGTTACGTATTTCATTTCTTCATTATACCCTCCACCATCCACCCCACCCCACCCTACCACTCACCCCTACCCCCACCCTGCCACGCTACCACTCACCCCCACCCACCCCCCACCACTCACCCCAACCCCGCCCTACCACCCACCCCAACCCCTAACTACCCCACTCCTCTGCCACCTACCCCCACCACCCCAACCATCACCCACTACCCCTCACCACCGCCCAACCCCACCCCACAACAACTCACCCCCACCCTCATCCCACACTACCCACCCCTCCACCACCCCTACCCACTACCCCTCACCACCACCCAACCCAACCCAACCCCCACCCCTACCCTACTACCCACTACCCCCACTCTCATCTCACAATCACCCACCTCACACCACTCAACCCTCCCCCACCTACTACCTACTTATTTTTTAAAATTCCTATTTTATTCTTTACCTGAGTTTTATTAATATATATAAATTATTTCTAATTAAGAGTTAAGGGTATTTTAGTAAACTTACAAGTTATTATACAGTACTATACAGTCAAACCAAACAATACAAATGTTATTAAACCACAACAAACGATACAGTCTATCCAAACATTGTATTCATTAATACAGTACAATACAATACAACACCATTTTGTACCATACCATACTGTACATTAATGAACCACGGGAAACCACCATCCAAACAGGGGGTAAATGACCCAAAAACTAACATTTAAGACCAAAATAACCCATTAAAAAAAAAGTGACAAAACTATCTTTTGCGGACTAAATTAGTGCGCATTAGGGCTAAAGTGCGCTTTTTCAGTTAAGTTCTATTGCGCACTAATTTAGTGCGCAAAAGGACTAAACTGCAAATTTAATGAAACGCTCCACCCTTGTGCAATTTCAAAGTTTGGAAATTTCACGTTTTTCCCATACTTTGACCAAAGATTAATCATGTTTCGAAACGCCGGAATATCAATATTTTATATAGAACCTTATATCTTTTTCTGCGAACAATAATGTAGGCTCAATACATCAAGTATACGTAAACGTTTGGATCGTCATTTTAGGAGTTGTAAAGTGCTGTAACACCCCGCATCTTGGAACCAAGTTTAAACTCATATCTTTAAAGTTCTAGTGGGTTGACAGGTCTATTTCGGGCAACGATAACTCCTTGATCCGTTGTGAATCTGGAAGAACTTCCTTGTTGAAAGTTGTAGCCCTATTAACAAGATTTCCAACGGTATATTATGGGGATTAAATGGATATATGTGCAAAAAGTTATGCCCCATTGACTGAAGCCTGTTCGCTGGAAAATCGCCTGCGTTACGGTGACGAGTTACGGACCGTAACTCGTGTTACGGACCGTAACAGTGTACCGTAACACAGACGAAATTTCCAGAACCTCACTGGAAATTTTCACCAAGATACGGTCCCAAGATACGGTCCGTCCCTTCGTGTTACGGACCGTACCTTGTGTTACGGACCGTAACATCGGATCGTAACACAGGGAAAATTTCCAGAAAGTTTCTGGAAACTTTCATCAGGGTACGACGCGACGTTACGGTCCGTACCCTGTGTTACGGTACCGTAACGTGGGCGCGTTTTGGTCCGCATTTGAGATTCGGGTCAACTGACTTCGGGAGGCCATAAACCCATCGTAAGTTGAGAATTTGGGAAAACTCAAAGAATGAAAGTTGTAGATTATTGAAATATCTTTCCAACCATAGGTTGTGGGTTCACAGGCGACGTCGGGATTGGGAGATATGGACGTTTTAAGACAGAACAGTCCCGACCCGTTTTCAAGTTCGGTCAACCCATTTTCCCTTGGTATTTAAAGAAAATGAAACCCTAGAAGCCTCATTTTTTCCCCTCATTTCAGATTTTAGAGAGAGGAAAAAGAGAGAGAGAAATTTAGAGAGAAGAAGGAGAAAATCAACCAATTTTAAGGCCCCGAATCCTAAAGCTCGTGAAGGATAAAGTGTAGTACGAGTTGTGGTCGTCATTTTAAGCTAAAGATCGGGCTTGGGAGTGTTGATTTCGTGGTGACTACCCAAAAGGTAATATTTCTACTCCCAAATCATTTATAATTGTGAATTGATGATTTATTGGGAGAATAATGATTGGGTTGTTGAAGATAATTATATGAACTATGTTAGAATTGTTGGGTTGTTGATTTGGGATTGTTGTATTCATATGGATTATGAAGAATGATGTTAATTGCATCTAAATGGGATTGTAGAAATGACTAGAAGTAAGAGAATGGGGATTTGGTGAAGAAAACACCATTAATGAGGGTTATAGAGCTTCATGCCCACTAAGTGTTTGATAAAATGCTTAGATGAACAAAACATGGATGTTGTTGCTAATATAGAATCCCTATGACTTGTATGCTATAGATTGAAGTTGAAGGGGGTGAAGGACATTGTGATACGCTCAAAAGCGGAAGGTTAAGGTATGTAGAACTTCCATCCACATGTGGGAACTTCTATGTTCTTCCCCGTGATCCGTTTAGTAAATTCTATGAAGTTCAACTCCTAGGGCATTAAACCCAATGTATTGGTAGCCCGTAATTATGTATGTATGAACATGAATTCCATATGTATGTTCGTTATTGTGTTCCTAAACCTCCATTTCGGACATTAGGAATCCTAGCTTAATCCATGAATCATGAATTCTTTCTCATGTGTTCTCATTATGTTCATATGAAACTGCATGAGTTATTTTTACAAGTTATTTCATGAAAATATGTTTACAAGTCCTTTCGTGAAAATCATGATTTCAAGACAAGTACAAGTTAATTCACGAAAGTCATGGGCTTCTTAGCCAACTATGTTATTTTCATGTTCGGGAGTTGTAATAATACCGAGAAGGCTCAGATAGCCTGAAACTACGTATGCCAACGTAGGATAAGAATCGCTCCGCCCAGTAGGACGATTCCTTCATATGTTCCCCATTGAGGGATTTGGATCCATTTATGTTATGTTCATGTCTCGTGCCCCGGCAAGGTACGAGATGGCTTAGCTGATCGGGCAGAGATCAGACTCCACGCTTCTCCCCGTGGTGGTTTATGTCGGTATTACAGATTATTACAGATCATTTCAGATTATCTCATGCTTACAGTACTCATGTTTTATGTTCAGTTTCAGTACTCAGTTTCAGTTTCAATTCCATGTTATGTACTCATGCTCATGCTCATGTTCATGTCCCAGTTTTCAGTTTTTAGTTCCTATCATGTTATTCTATGTCCCATGTTGTTCTTCCGGTTGCTTTACATACCAGTACATTCAATGTGCTGACGTCCCCTTTTATTTCCCGGGGGCCTGTATTTCACGATGCAGGTACGGATTTACAGGACGACGCTTCTGATCATTAGGATTTGCTCGTGCTAGCTTATTGGTGAGCCCCATTTCATTCGGGGTTTTAAGCATTGTCTTCTCTATATAGTTTTGCATGTAAAGGTATGCTGGGGGCCTTGTCCCAGTACGTATGACTTCCAGTCCAAACTCAAAATAGAGGTTTCATAGACTAGACAAATCAGTTATGTCATGATAGACATTTGAAGTCATATGGACATTTGGGCACACTCATGTTTAAACAAGTACTTTATTATGTAATATGACCTATTATGTTGTACAAAGGTTCATCATGCATTCACGTCATATTCCGCTTATAATATGAAATCATGTTAGTTCAGCAAGTCATGTGGTTCGCTCGGTCACAGGTAGTCAGGCACCGAGTGTCGTGTTACGTCCAGGCCATGGTTCGGGGCGTGACAAGTGCCCCGAAGTAAGTTTTGTTTGTTTGGAAACTTGTTATATTTACTTTTTCTCCCTAATTTAAAAAAAAATGGCAAAAATCGAACGTCCGAGCGCAAAGTTATGACCATTTAAAGTTTCACCAATTTACAATTACTTTTTCTCCTTATACTCATTATTTGATAATTTTATCTTATTTTTATAACTACTTAAGTCTACTGGATAAAAAAATTATGGGACTTGCATATCACATTAATTTACTGCGTTATTCAAACAATATAAAGCACTTTAACCTAAAGATAATAAGTTTCCAAACAAACAAAACTTACTTTGGGGCACTTTACAACCCCTAAAACGACGATCCAAGCGTTTACGTATACTTGATGTATTGAGCCTACATTATTGTTCGCAGAAAAAGATATCATGCTCTATATAAAATATTGATATTCGGGCGTTTTGAAACATGACTAATCTTTGGTTAAAATATGGAAAAAACGTGAAATTTCCAAACTTTGAAATTGCACAAGGGTGGGGCGTTTTATTAAATTTGCAGTTTAGTCCTTTTGCGCGCTAAATTAGTGCGCAATAGAACTTAACTGAAAAAGTACAGTTTAGCCTATTGCGCACTAATTTCGTCCGCAGAAGGTAGTTTTGTCACTTTTTTTTAATGGGTTATTTTGGTCTCAAATGTTAGTTTTTGGGTCATTTAAGTTGCGGACTCGAGGATTCACCCCGTATATGTTCATTGGGTTGGTGCAAAACTCAGTCCGAGTAAATTTTTGTCATTATATTATATTATATTACAATATATAGTTTCCGTTTGCCCTATTATTCACCGCCGACCCATTTATAACCATGTAATAAATCTGGAATATGCAATTGAAAAAAAAAAAAAAAAAAAAGAGGTAACAAATTATATTGGATTATTTGAGATTACCTGATATACCAACAAAAAAAAAAGACCTTCCCACTGGTTAAAATTAGCACTTAATTAGATCCACATAGATATGTTGTACATTTGAAATTATTTCCCTTGTAGTATTTCGTTAATGACCAATGATTAATCTCTTTCTTAATTACACAATGAGAATAGGTTAATAACTTTCTTTAATTTTTTTTCTAAAGATTTTATATCATATAATATATATATATATATATATATATATATATATATATATATATATATATAGAAGAGCCGGTTGGGCTCC
The DNA here is from genome assembly GCF_019175385.1 of Lycium barbarum. NCBI lineage: Eukaryota > Viridiplantae > Streptophyta > Magnoliopsida > Solanales > Solanaceae > Lycium > Lycium barbarum. The sequence goes on from NC_083340.1 coordinate 3,028,670, forward strand.
CCTTTCGTCGTACGTTTGTGGGCCCAACCGGACTCATATATATTAAATAAATGGTGGGCCCATATATTATTTATTATTAAAAAAATGGTGGGCTCATATATTATTTATTATTAAAAAAAAACAACAATTCATATTAAAAACAAAATTGTGACCATATATATTAAACAATAACTCATATTAAAAAAAAATTGTGGACCCCATATTAAACACCAACCAGTAATAAAAAAAAAAAAGTAGAACCCACCACATTCAAACTCATGGGGAAAAAAAGTGGACCTCATATTAACAAAATCAAACAATATTAAAAAAAAGTGAATCCCATATTAAAAAAACAAACAATGTTAAAAAAAGTGCTTAGAAAAACAAACAATTAAATCAATAACTCATATTAAAAAAAAAATTATGGGCCCCATTAGAGGTGTTCATGGTCCGGTTTGACTCGGTTTTTGGCTAAAATCAAACCAAACCAATCAAGGCGGTTTTTTTTAATATTCAGACCAAACCAAACCATTATAGTATAAATTCTATCGGTTTCGGTTTTATCGGTTTTGTCGGTTTGGTTTGGTTTTTCCGGGTTGTAATAATATATTTTATAATGCAAAAAAATTGACAAACTTATTTACAAACTTGCACTTTTGAGTAGTTGTAGTTTCCATCTGAAAAAAAGTATCCAAAAATCTAAATAAATAGAGAAATTCAAAATCATTAGATAAAAACTAAATCAACAGAAAAAATCTAAATCAGTGGAGAAAATCTAAAATAACAGAGAAATAAAATAAAAAACACATACAAGATGAAAGACTAGAGAAGCAATTCATTCAAGTAAAACTTCAAAGACACAAAAATAATTACACAAACAAAGAGTAGGGAACATACAAAAAGTAACCAAAAAATAAAAGGGAAGAAAAAGTTACAGACTTACAACAATGTCAAGAAATGGTTGAGTGAAATAGACCGATATGCAAGTGATATTGTGAACAAACTTCTTGTTGGAAATAAGTGTGATCTCACAGCACAGAAGGTAGTTTCCACAGAGACAGCTCAGGCTTTTGCTGATGAAATTGGCATACCTTTCATGGAAACAAGTGCAAAAAGTGCCACTAATGTAGAACAGGCTTTCATGGCTATGGCTGCTTCAATCAAGAACAGAATGGCAAGCCAACCGGCAAGAGCGGTTGTTGTTCATCTTGAAAGGACGAAGCTCTGTTGCCTTGATGATGATTCTGATGTGGAGCTGTGGTGAAGCTGGCACGCAACAACACAAAGTACCACTTAACAAGCCTAGCCACAACAGACAAGAATGAACATCATGAAAAAGAGAAAAAAGGAACAAAAGATAGTGCATGGTGCACTCACAAAACATAACTTCTTTTTAGAATATTTAGCATGTGCTTGTATTAAAAAAAAAAAAGATTACCAAAAAGTAGAATAAGAAAATTCAGCAGAGAAACCTCTTAACAGACAAATGTAATCATGGAGAGTTTATTTATGTTAACTATTCAGTAAGAGATTTTTATTTTACTTTAACTGTAAATGGGCTTGGGGAACATGGGCTAGACTTTTCTCTTGGAATGGTCCTAAATTATGAAGAAGTTAAAAAATAGATAAAGTTTAATTAACATATATAAATATTAACATATATAAATATATATAATATTTTAAATATGTACATATTTATCGGTTCGGTTCGGTTTAGTTCGGTTTTTTTTATGAGTAACACCAAACCAAACCAAATGTTATCGGTTTTTAAAAATCTAAAACCAAACCAAACCAAACCGAGCCGGTTTTCGGTTTATTAAATCGGTTTGACTTGGTTTATCGGTTCGGATCGGTTTTTCGGTCTCGTTTGAACACCCCTAGGCCCCATATTAAACACCAACCATTAAGGAGAATCCACCACATTCAAACTCATGGGGAAAAAAAGTGGATCTCATATTAACAAAATCAAGCAATATTAAAAAAAAAAAAAAGTGAATTCCATATTAAAAAAACAAACAATGTTAAAAAAAAGTGCTTAGAAAATCAAACAATTAAATCAATAATGATGAATTTATTGTCATATGCGTATCAACCTATTAGCGGGAGTAAATGAAATTATTGTACAACAACATACAAAAAAAAAACTCATATTAAAAAAAAAAAAAAATAGAACCCGGCACATGCAAACTCATGGGAAAAAAAGTAGAACCCACCACATTCAAACTCATGGGGGTAAACAAAGTGGATCTCATATTAACAAAATCAAGCAATATTAAAAAAAAAGTGAATTCCATATTAAAAAAACAAATAATGTTAAAAAAAAGTGCTTAGAAAATTAAAAAATTAAATCCATAATGATGGATTCATTACCACATGCGTATCAACCCATTAGAGGGAGCAAATGAAATTATTGTACAGCAACATACTTAAAATATAAAAGTGCTTAGAAAATCAAACAATTAAATCAATAATGATGGATTTATTGCCACATGCGTATCAACCCATTAGTGAGAGCAAATGAAATTATTGTATAACAACATACTTAAAATACTTATATATTAAAATAAGATAAAATTTAATTACTTTTTCATTTTTTTCCTTACTCTAATAAATGTGAAAAGAGATTAATGTCATAAAAGGAAAAATAATATTAAATGGAGATCAAATAATTAATAAGGTAAATTAGTGAAATTCTAATTCTAATTGACGTTTCCTTAAAAAATTGTGTAAAAAATAACGTGACAAGTAAAATGGTCTCATGCTTCGTCGTCCGTTAAGCATTTAAAAAAAAAAAGTGTGGTCCCCATATTAAACACCAACCAATATTAAAAAATAAAAAAAAATACCAACCAATTAAGCATTAAAAAAAAGTGTGGTCCTCATATTAAAGACCAACCAATATTAAAAAATAAAAGAAAAAAAATGCCAACCAATATTAAAAAAAAAAAAAAAAGGAAGTAAATTAAGTGGAACCCACCATCTCCAAACTCACGGGGAAAAAAAAAGGTGGACTCCATATTAACAAAATCAAGCAATATAAAAAAAAGTGAACCCCTTATTAAAAAAAATATAATGTTAAAAAATATGTGCAGACTTTGTATTCGGAGCAAACACTAATATAATAAAATTTTAGATACGGAGCACAAATTATAATATTATATTAATTATGTTTTGAACATAGTATATGTATATATATTATATGCATAAAAATAATACAAACTAATAATGTTAAAAAAAAAGTGCACCCCTTAAAGGATGGATCCCATATTAAACGACATCAAGCAATATAAAAGGAGGCAAATGGCCGCTGACCTCTATGATCAGAATGACTATCTTTTTCTAAAAAAAAATCAATTGTTTAATTAAATAAAACTCACACAACCCTTGGGCCTTGCTTAAAGCAACCCAGAAGAGGCTAATGTTTCCGATAATCAAAACTCTAACAGGCGCTTCCTTTCCTTTCTTCCCATTGTTTCTAACCGTTCTCCTCCCTTACAAAAACTCCTGGATTCCTCATTCTCCGATGCTATACGTGTAAAAAGTACGGCCTACTCTGCTCTGCATGCCTTCTTTATTCACTTCGTTGCCTGGTGAGTACTTTGTCTCTTACTTACATTGAAAAGTTTGGATTTATTCACAACCCACGAATAATCTCTTTCAATTAATTGTATTGTGCTTTTTTATGTTTATTCACAATGTATAAGTTTTCTCAATATCTCTTGGACTCCAATTGTGTGAGTTGCCTATGTAAAATACTTGAAAGCCATTTTTGAATGAAAAAATTTGGATTGCCATGTGTTACATGCAACACATTTATAAGAAATGTAGCTATAGCTGTAGACAAACCAATTTGAAAGAACTTAATCCACAAGACATTTATTGTAAACAGGATGGAGGAGAGTCTTCTAATATCCTAAAACCTTTGCATGTTCAGTTTCCATACATGGAGTGTTCAGTTCTGTTTTGGAGAAGAAGCACGCGATTGTTATGAATCTTGAAAATTATGTTATCTTACAATTTGTCTCTGCCACATTAACTTGAAATTTATTTGACAATTCATTGTACTTACAATGCCAGTGGCGAATTCAGGATTTTCACTCAGGGGGTCCGAAAAAACAACAAAAGCTAAATATAAGACATAATGTTGTCCCTGGGAATCGAACCTAGGATGCTAAAGACAATTTTGAATAGTCTGGACCACTTCAGGGGGTTCAAAAGTTAATATATGTACACAAACACAGAAAATCTACCATATATATACAATGCAATTTTTTGCCGAGGGTGTTCGGGTGAACACCCTCACCTCCACTTAAATCCGCCCCTGTGCGTTGCTGATAACTGAGATTATAAGGATAAGAATCAATCCAAGTCAATTATTATTTCATCACTTGCCTTCAATGTGATTCTTTGCGTATATACTCTACTCTGTGGCATAAATAGTTTGGAATGGACTTCCTCCACTATCTCAATGTGTTGTGAATGCTAGCATTGCAGGAATAAAGTTCACCTATAGGATAAAGTATGGATCGATTAGAATTTGGTTTTTTAAAAAAAACAAGTAACGTCTCCTGTTGATCAGGGATTACATGATCCTACCGCCACCAACTGTAAAGGTATAGTTTTGTGTCCTTCCATCTCAGATGAAACTGATAACCTTGATCTCCTTATTTATTTCATAAGAAGTCTAATTTTTTTGAGGATTTGAATCACCCGCAGGGCCAGTGGTTGGGGTGACCGCCAAAGATTTTTGGTCTGGATGGTCAAACAAATCAGTGCAAGTTTAGTTCATTGTCAGTTCTATGTACACATACAAATCTCAGCAATTGATTCAACTTTTCTCAAGGTGTCTCTTTATTAATTTACTCTTCTGCTCTTCTTTTCTCTCCATTTCAGATTACACAATTAGAGTTTTCAATTGGATGGTGCACAAATAGCTATTGTTTGGCAGGAAAATGTTTATTCTCCAAATTCTAAATCCATGAAACTTCATAGACTTGAAATGTCATCTTTTTAGTACTAATACATATCTGGCTATAAGACTGGTGAGTAGAGTTCAAAATGATATTTGACTCATTTAAAGAAATACAATAGCAGAAAGAGAAACAGTTGTTAGTCTTAGTACTTAAAATATGTTAAAACATAGTTATATAGGTTTATAGTGCTTACATCTCTTGTGTTAAAAGTTGTCCGCTTTAGATCTTTTTATCAGTTTGAAGGTATGATCAAGATTGAGGAATACTTTAACCACTGATTAAGGATAAAGATGGGTGTAATGTGTAATTGTTGATCATGACGAGGAGGAACATGAGTTCTGCAATATGATTGTGAAGCTTTTTAAGGCTGATTTGTTCAACTCTGACATGAATAGTAGCGAAAGGTTAAAATTATGACTGCTATAGTGTTGCGCTTTTGTTCTAAGACGTGCATTCTTTGGCATGATTCTGAAAATTTGAATTAAAAAAATATATCAATATGCATTAAGTTGAACTAATTCCTTTCGATAGCAAAATCAGTTTAAAGGAATTCGAGATAATTCATCAAGAATTTTATTTTTTAAGTTTGAAATGATATTGAATTTTTCTCATGTTTTTCAAATATTGTGATGGAATCCGACTCCACAACCACAACATTCTATCAACTTCTGTAAATACACAATGACATCATATGTTAACATTCTACTGTTAGTAGATACTGCAAAAAAGTTCAGTTTGTTTTGCTTTCTGTTCCAGGTAAGCAAACAGCTACAAGGTATTGGTAATTACCATTTTGGAGCGTATAGACTGGTTAGTCTTGTCATGATGGAAGAATTTAGTTAGGTTGGAGTTAGGATGTGTCATCTTTGACAAAAAGATACAAGACCAGGTACTATTTGAGCACATTTTGGTAGAGTTGATGGTGACATTTTGAGGTGTAGTTCATGGCTCTAAATTCTGATTCCTTCGTTTGGTTTAAGATGTCTATGGCACCAAGAGGAAGGAAAATTGCTACTACAAATGGTTATCGCCAAGTATGGAGATACTTTTAAATCTTTGTGCATTGGTTCCAAGAAGAAATTAAGGTACATATAACGACGTCATAATCTAATACTCTCTTTAGTGAACAATGAGGTATGAGGAAAAGAAAAGAACTGTTAAAATGAATCTTCAACCACAGTGCAAAGCAAATCATTGATCATTGAACTTATCCCTTTATGCGGAGTGACTACATAACCAAATGCATTAACTGTGAATGTTAAAGGCTTGTGTCTCATAATATATGCTAAAGGCTTGTGTCTCATAATATATGCTTCTGAAATCTTAATTTGCTTTTTGATGTAGTAGCAGGATGAGCTAATTGCTCCAGAACAATAATTACGTTCGGTAAGTTAAGATTGACCAGGCTATATATCGGGTGAGATAAGTCGCCAACATACACTCAAGTATGTAGCACTCTATATTCTAGACACTCTTAGACTTGACATCATCTTTCACAACATAAATGAAATGATTATTTCTCTGCAACCTGAAAGGTCTTACCTAGGCAGTATGGACATAAGGCAGTCACAAAGATACTACTCTTAAAAGGATACAAAGGATGAGCCATCCGAAAATTTTGAAAACAAGGAGTTGAAAAGATGAATAATAGTTGAATTTACGTGTGAAACAGTTAACTCTAGAAGTTAGGAGACTTTGTCTTGAAATTGTGGTTGGGTACCAAAGACGCGCTTAGTTCTTTTCTTATTTTCCTTGAGTAGCCGAGTGTTTGAACATATAGTATCAGTTTCCATGGGTTTTATTTAAATGGTTTGAGATTCTTCTGTCTTGTAGGATAGCTGGTTAGATTTGTACACGTTAAGTGAATTCTCTCCGCTGTTGTAATTGAAATAAATAAAACTGAAATAGCGTCAAAAAAATTATAAAGTAGGTGCTATAATATATTGATGTTTTTTTTGTAGGGTAGATGGTAATTGTTTGGGACAGTAGGTGGCGGCCTTGGTTTGAGGAAGCATTTCATATGATTCGTGAATTTGTAGTTTGAGTATTATTTCAGATATTGCGACCTATTATTTCAATTATACACACGGCTGCCCTCTACTAAAGAGTTCAACTGTATTTGATTTTATAAGAAGCTAGACAAAAGTAGACAAAAGACTATCAACTCTTGGCAGGGTCCTGATAATTGATTGTGGAACATATTCGTAACTGCTTTGTGTTGCAGTAACCAACAAATATGTGACAAGGTTTGAACTTTGAAGTTGACCTTTGGTCAGTAGTGTTGTATGGTAACTTTGTGGAACCTTGAGTAAGAATAGTTGTACTCTACATGAAACAAGGTAAGATCATTAACTTCAAAGTCATTGTTAGCTTTAGTAGTCATGAGTTCTTGACAGAACTAATCAAACAATGTATGTTTTGATAAAGCATCACTAATCTTTTCTTATCTATTTATAATTTAGAAGCGGATACATAACTTTTCTTTTAATTTTTGTCTTGAATATTTTATTCGCTTTTATATTTACGTAGCTTTAAGAGTAAAGTTTCATTTTACTTTTTGCCGGCTAAATTTAATTTCTTTTTTGTGAAAGGTTAGAATGATTTCCCCTTTGTGAAGAGCTACATCTCATTTCTATGCTTTTCCTACTCCTTCAAGGTCATTATGCAGAATCTCTATAGATTATAGAACTCCAAACTTAAAATACACGCCATCGTTTATTTATGTATTATGACATCTCTTTGTGCCATTTCGTAATCATGAATTCATGTTTATGCGAATTAATTGTGCAGTTGATTGATCTGGTTGTAATTATATCCACTTTGTGATCAAGAATATGCTATGAACACTTTGAAAGTGAAGAATATGCTATGGAATAAGCAGAAGAACAAGAATATTGCAATGAACAATCTAAAAACAGGAGTGGATAAACACATCATCATTGACAGGCTAGAGAGACACACAATATTAGGAAATTCAGGATATTGGTGATCTGCAGGAGGAAGATAAGAGAACAAAGACACAAGACAATACTGGGACACAAGATACATTGGCCCCTATTAGCCTCAACACTGCTGACAAATAAAATAAAGGTGGCATGATCATGGTAGACTTGGGCTCCATAGAAGACAGAATGAACACTGGACTGAACCAAAGGCATGGCCCTAACATCCAAAATGACATAGAACAACTGGTGGAGGAGAGTGATGAGGACGGTGTTTCATATGGAGCATATACAGATGAAGAAGTAGTAGACAGTTTGATACAAACATTTGCATCCCCCCCCCCCCCCCCCGGCCCAAACCCCCCACCCTGAAGATGATTCAAGGTTCAGTTCAGTACTTTGGTTCATCAAAGTATATTTTTATCATTAGCTACTGGAGGCTTGGTATTGGTTTATGGTGTAGTTTGGTTCATCGAAGTATATTGAATCATTAGCTATTGGGGATAGGAATTTTGGATGTTTAAAACACAGCAAGAATAATCACTGCCTAATCCTTTACTTGAGCAAGGAATTGGGACACCCACATGTTCTTGAAAAGGCTGAGTAAAAATAAATTTGAAATGGTTCAATTTTTCCCCAATCAGAGAAGTTAAAAAGATTAATTAAGTAAATCCAAAATGAACTTAACCGGAACTGAATATGATATCTCTTGCAGCAACATTTTTACATTTGCTGAAAGTAACTTCTAGAAGAGATGCTTATGATAATAGTTTCTTCAGTGATGAAAAAAATTAGAATTGCAACAAGCAAATCTTTTTTTTTTTTTTTTTGGGATATGACATAGAAAAACTAATTAACATTTGTGACTTAAAAATTGACTAATGCCCTTGCTTCGAACATTTTTACATTTGCTGAAAGTAACTTCTAGAAGAGATATGCTTGTGATATTAGTTACTTAAGAGTGATGAAAAAAATTAGAATTGCAATAACGAATTTTTTTTTTTTTTTTTGGGATATGACATGGAAAAACTAATTAACATTTGTAACTTAAAAACCGACTAATGCACCGCGCGAAGCGCGTATAAAAACATCATAAATTCATTCCCAACTTCAACAGAATTCAAGAGGGCATTTTTTCGAAATTCAAAAAGAAAGAAGTCTAAACCAAATGGAATTACTACCGTACTCTGTTTCTTTCGTCTTTATCTACTCGTACATCGTACATTTTACACATAATAACAAACCCTTCCCCTTTCCTTTTTATTCGCATCTCTTTGCACTATAAATATCCCATCAAAATAAAGTTCCATTATTTCCTTAACAGCAAAAAAAAAAAATGTCTAGGGACGACAACAACAACAACCATGAAATCGACAATAACTTGCTCACATTGTCTCTTTCTTTTCCTTCTCCCACCGTACAACCCCCACAGCCCCATGTACAACCCCCACCACCACCACCACAACAACGCAGGCCACGTAAGCGAAAGCTATCAAATATATCAAAAAACGACACCGTTTCACCACCTTATCCATGGGCAACTAATAAACGAGCAATAGTTCATAGTCTCAACGTACTATACTCTAATCAAATATTTACTATCAAAGGTGACGTTCAATGCAAAAGGTGTGAGAAAAAATACGAAATGGAGTTTAATTTGCGCGAAAAATTCGAGCAAATTGGAACCTTTATTGCGTTAAATAAAGCTTCCATGCATGACCGTGCACCAGATATATGGATGAACCCTATTTTTCCAACGTGCAAGTTTTGTAAACAAGAGAATAGTGTGAAACCTATTATAGCAACAAAGAAGAAAGAGATTAATTGGCTATTTTTGTTATTGGGACAGTTTCTTGGTTGTTGTACACTTGAACAGCTCAAATATTTCTGCAAACATAACAAGAATCACAGGACTGGTGCTAAGGACCGTGTTCTTTATCTTACGTACCTGACTCTTTGCAGACAGCTTGATTCCAGTGGCCCTTTTGATCGTTAAAAATTGGTTCTGTTTGCAATTTGGAGTGAGAAAGGTGCTAAAAGTTAAATAGGGTTATGTAAAATTACTACTGCTAATGTTACTATTGCTAGGATGATTTAGTACTTTTTAGCTTCAGTTGAAAAAGGTGTAACCAACTTTTGTGTTGCTGTTCATTTTGGGCAAGACCTAGCTATATATCTTTCTCTTGGTTTTGTAATGTTATTTTCTGGTTCATTGATGATATCCTGTTCTAATTTAGATAGACATTTAATCTTTGGTGGATTATTTTGATCATGCCCGACTCTTTTTGCAATTTGGAGTGAGTACGGTGCTAAAAGTTAAAATAGGATTATGTGAAATTACTACTGCTAATATTATTACTATCGCTAGGACGATTTACTTTTTAGCTTTAGATGAAAAAGGTTTGTAGCCAACTTTTGTGTGGCTGTTCATGTTGGGTAAGACCTAGCTATATATCAGTTCTCTTGTTTTTCAATGTTATTTTCTGGTTCATTGATGTTATCCTGTTTTAATTCAAACAGGCATTTTAATTTTTGGTGGATTTTGATCATGCCTGACTCTTTGCAGTCAGTTAGATTCCAAGGGCCCTTTTGATCGTTAAAAAGCGGTTGTTTTTCCAATTTGGAGTGAGTGAGGTGCTAAAAGTTAAATAGGGTTATGTAAAATTACTACTGCTAATGTTTACTATTGCTTGGGCGATTTACTTTTCGGAAAAGGGCCAAAATTACGCCTGAACTTTGAAAAACAGTTTATCCATGCCCTTCGTTATACTTTAGGGCCAATTATATCCTTACCGTTATACTTTGGGCCAAATATGCCCTTCAGTATAACGGAGTGCCACGTGTCGGTCTCTCAGTGGCCAACTTATTTCCCCTCTTATTTTTTCATCCGGATCAAACAAATACAGATCCGACCCAATCAATTTAGTACCCGACCCGTCAATAACATATCATACCCAAATAAACCTAAACCTAACCCATCAATAACGCTGCTCTCTCTCTCTTCTCTCTCTCTCTCTCTCTAAAAAAACGCAGACATCTCTCTATCGTCTTCAACCTCCATAGCTGACTTCTCTATTAGAAACCCTAGGTTTTTCATGTTCTGAATTCAGTTCATTTAAATCCTCAAGAAGGTAGTGATTGTACATATATGCGTTCAACTGGTGCTGTTGTTGTTGTTTCCTTTTCCATTTTAAATTCGGGTCCATTTCTTGGTTTGTTTGTTGATTCTAGTAGCAGCACCCCATTTCCTAACTTTGAATATACTTCAGTTGAGGAAGATGATGAAGACCCTTTTCTAAGGCCCATAGTGATTTCTAAATTTTCCACAAGACTTCAAACGAGGCAGAAAGCACAAGAACCAACAGGTAGAAGGGCAATAAGCTTTAGAGGTGACCACAATGGTGTTGAAATATGCAGAAACTGTGTTGAAATGTGCAGAAACTGTGTTGGTTATGTGCAGAAACTGTGTTAAAATATGCAGAAAATGTGTTGAAATGTGCAGAAACTGTGTTAAAATGTGCATAAAATGTGTTAGAATGTGCAGAAACTGTGTTAGTTGAAATGTGCAGAAACTGTGTTAAAATGTGCAGAAACTGTGTTGGTTATGTGCAGAAACTGTGTTAAAATATGCAGAAAATGTGTTGAAATGTGCAGAAATTGTGTTAAAATGTGCAGAAACTGTGTTAAAATGTGCAGAAACTGTGTTAGTTGAAATGTGCAGAAACTGTGTTGAAATGTGCAGAAATTGTGTTAAAATGTGCAGAAACTGTGTTGTTTAACACCTTCAAATCCTGGTAGGATATTCTATAAGTGTCCTAAACCTAAGGTAAGTGTTATTATTGAATTATTTGTCCAGAGTCTTATTTTTGTTGTTTCATTAAAGTGTTGATCATTTTTTCATATTTTATTGGTTTGGACAGGCTGAAAATTGTGATTTTTGGGAGTGGCAAGATAATTTTGTAGACAATGCTTTATTGGAAATAAGTGATTTGAAGGGTAAATTGGGAGTGGCTACGGTGAAGATGGACAATTTAAGAGAGTCGTTGAATGCAGTTAAGCTCGAAAGAGACAACTTGAAGAAAAAGGTGCATAACTTGGAGGCTATAAATAACTCTCAAGTGAACAAATTAAGGGAATTGGAAGAGAAGATGTTGAAGTTGAAGATGTTGTTTATGATTTCATTGGCCGTATTAGTTGGATTTTTTTGTCGCTAATTTGGGATGAATTATGCTTGGTCTAGTAATAGAAGTGAAAGGCTTGTTTTGGTAGATGACGATGTTTAGGAGTAGAAGTGTCTGTTTAGGAGTTAAAGTATTGGTATGTAAGCTAGTTTGTTGTTGTTATTGTATGTGTAAATTTGCTAATTTAGTGTTGCTAATATTATGTGTAAATTTGCTTTTAGGGAGCTTTTTGTGTCTATGATTCTCTAAAGCTATGATGTTTTGTTTCCAATACTTGAATGAAGTGCCTGTAACAGCTCCTATAAATGATATCATATGGGAACAAAATATATGTTTGCCTCCAATTGTACATGCTCATTTCTCTACTTCTTTTTTCAATGATGAAAATTAATTGTAAGCACCTGTTGGTATTAAACAAAAACTCAAACCCCTAATTTAACAATGAAAATACAGGCACCTGTTGGTATTAAACAACACAGTTTCTGCACATTTTAACACAGTTTCTGCACATAACCAATACAATTTCTGCACATTTTAACACAGTTTCTGCACATTTTAATACAATTTCTGCACATTTTAACACAGTTTCTGCACATAACCAATACAATTTCTGCACATTTTAACACAATTTCTGCACAATTCAACACAGTTTCTGCACATTTCAACACAGTTTCTGCACATTCTAACTGCACATTTTAACACAGTTTCTGCACATTTCAACACAGTTTCTGCACATTCTAACTGCACATTTCAACACAGTTTCTGCACATTCTAACACAGTTTCTGCACATTTTAACACAGTTTCTGCATATTTGAACATAGTTTCTGCACATTCTAACACAGTTTCTGCACATTTCAACACAGTTTCTGCACATTCTAACACAGTTTATGCACATTTCAACACAATTTCTGCACATTCTATCACAGTTTCTGCACATTTCAACACAATTTCTGCACATTCCAACACAGTTTCTGCACATTCTATTACAGTTTCTGCACATTTTAACACAGTTTCTGCACATTTTAGCATACTTTCTGCACATTTCAACACAGTTTCTGCACATTTTAACATAGTTTCTGCACATTCTAACACATTTTCTGCACATTTTAACACATTTTCTGCAAATTTCAATACATTTTCTCCATATTTTAACACAGTTTCTGCACATAACCAACACAGTTTCTGCACATTCCAACACATTTTCTGCACATTTTAACACAATTCCTGCACATTTTAATACAGTTTCTGCACATTTTAACACAATTTCTGCACATTTTAGCACAATTTCTGCACATTTCAACACAGTTTCTGCATATTTTAACACAGTTTCTGCACATAACCAACACAGTATCTGCACATTTCATCACAGTTTCTGCACATTTTAACACAATTTCTGCACATTTTAACACATTTTTGCACATTTCAACACAGTTTTGCACTCTTTCTGCATATCTCAATTTACTACACTTCATACACATTTCAACTGCACAACTGCAGTTTTTGCACATTACAACTGCATATTTCAACTCAACAACACAACTAGACATTCATCAACATTTCGGTAAAACTAAACATAATTCAATTCGACAAAACAACTGGACATTTCAAATACCATAAATATGCTAAAGAAATTGTCAACCACAACACAAAATAAGCCAATAGTTGTATGGATGCCACACTATAACCCCAAAAACTAATACACCCCAGTCTTAAGCAGTAATTACATCACCATAATTCACAAAAAACAATAACATTTCATAAAGCTAAATCAATTGTTAGGTCCCCTTCTTGGATTCAATTTCCCAATCCTACTGGCTGGTAGTAACTGTATCATTCCCTTGCCAAGTTAAGCTTGTTAATGAGACTAGAAGATTGGTTGCCTCACTAACACCATTGTGATCACCTCTAAAGTTTATTGCCCTTCTACCTATTGATTTTTGTGTTTTCTACCTCATTTGAAGTCTTGTGGAAAATTCAGAAATCACTATGGGCCTTAGAAAAGGGTCTTCTCTTGTGGGTAGCAAGTCTCTCTAATTCCTCACTATCATATTCTGGACAATCAAATGCCATACCATTATCATCCTCAGTGTCACTACAATCTGTCCCAACTTCAGTAACAAAATTAGGTACTAAGAAAAATGATTCATCACTTTGTAGAATATTTGGAACATGCACAACTATTTCACATTCATCAGTAGCAAAGAAATGAATGACATGGTATTCTTCGGAGACAAATGATAATAATTTCCTAATACCTTCATCACCTTCTAATTCAAAGTACTTTCCAGATGGTCCAGCAACAATTAATTGTTGGACACCTACAAATCCTAAATGGAAAGTGTACTCATTTACAATGTCAATATAAGACAAGAGATCAGGATCATACTCTCTCCAATAGTGAACCCATTTTTTTTCATACAATACATGTGGTTCTCGAATCCAATCACCACCATGATGGAAGAATAAGTTGACTTTTATCATCTTAATAAGCTGCAATTAATTAGTAAGTAAAAGTTAATGTAAATGAGTAGACAAAATAAGACTCTGGACAAAACTTATTTTCTAACTCCCAAAATGATCTAGCCTAAACAGCAAATCAAGTTCTCATTATTGTCTATCGCCAAAAATGAAAAGGAATTATTTTTTAAAATTGATTAAGTCAAGCATAGGGTAACAACAAATGAAATTTGCGCTGCTGTCTATCCCCCTCGGAACCATATCAGAACCACAAAGAAAAGGGGGGAAAAACAAACAACTGATAATAAACTAGGAGTATAAAACTGTTGGGCAAAACCCCAGATTTCAACAAACATTAACGTTGGGCAAAACCCCAGATTTCAAAAAAAAAAAATAATCAACATCCATTAATGTTAAGACTTAACAATCCGCAACAAGCCTTTAAAAAACTGAAAATACAACAGTAGCAGTAGCATATAAACGAAGATTATGGAGTTTATGAAGAACCTTCTTCCAATAAGAACCTTATTAATAACAACAGCAGCAGATAAACGCATATATGTACAATATTTGATGATGAAATGGAGGTTGACGACGATAGAGAGAGGTGGTATGCATTTTTTAGAGAGAGAAAGAGAAAGAGAGCAGCGTTAGATGTGTTATTGATGGATTAGGTTTAGGTTTATTTGGGTATGATATGTTATTGACGGGTCGGGTACTAAATTGATTGGGTCGGATCTGTATTTGTTTGATCCGGATGAAAAAATAAGAGGGGAAATAAGTTGGCCACTGAGAGACCGACACGTGGCACTCCGTTATACTCAAGGGCATATTTGGCCCAAAGTATAACGGTAAGAGTATAATGTGCCCTAAAGTATAACGAAGGGCATGGATGAACTATTTTTCAAAGTTCAGGGGTAATTTTGGCCCTTTTCCGTTTACTTTTTAGCTTTGTTGAAAAAGCATATGTTTTGTATTGCTATTCATTTTGGGCAAGACTATATATATATATATATATATATATATATATATATATATATATATATATATATATATATATATATATATATATTTGTGTTTGTTTTCTAATGATCAGTTAATTTCTGGTTCATGATGATTTCCTGTTAAAAATTGGTTCTTTTTGTCACTTGAAGTGAGTAAGGTGCTAAAAGTTAAATAGGAGTTATTTTTAAGGGATGTGCAAATGACTAAGTGAACACTCTTTTTTATCCGGAGAGAGTTAATTTGTAGCAATTTTTTCTTTGGTCTAAAATAAATGAATTTTTCAAAGTCTAAAGAGGGCTAACTATTTGTCTATTTCTACTTTTAAGAAAAGTAAATGGGTAATATTGTCAAATTACCCTTTGATTAGCAAAAGGGTAATATTGTCAATATTCTAGTGGTCATTGGCCAATTTGATCGTTAAAATTTGCTTCTTTTTATCATTTGGAGCGAGTATGATGCCATAAACTAAATACGATTATGTAAAATCAATACTGCTAATATTACTATAGCTAGGATGATTTACATTTGGCTTTAATAATTAGTTGAAAATGCATATGTATTGGTATTTTGGTGTGTATGAAGCCAACTTTTGTGTTGCTGTTCATTTTGGGCAAAACCTAGCTGTATAAACTGTTCTCTTGTTTTCTAAATGCTCAGTTAATTCTGGTTAGTTAATGATATCCAGTTTTGATGAAGACAGGCACTTTAATTTTGGGTGGACGTTGATGTCTTCAAATTTTGCCACTTTTCTTGAAATGTCAACAATTGTACATATCGACAGGGAGTAGATTACAGCATCTAAATCTTTGCTGCTTTGGATCTGTAGAGCCTCTTGTTGTTTCGAAGAATAAAGTTCCCAATTAAGTGGGGTTTTTAGCTTTCTTTCACACTTATTAAGAAAAATAATTAATACTATAAAGGGTCGTTTGGTACGTAGATAAAATTATCCCAGGATTATAATCTTGGGACTAATTTATCCCATCTCTTGGGACTAATTTATCCCATCTCCAAATTATCCCAGGATTATAATCCTGGGACTAATTTATCCCATCTCTTGGGACTAATTTATCTCATCTAGGAGATGGGATAAAATAATCCCAAGATTAACGGGATAAGATGGGATATATATGGATATCCCATCTTTATGTCTGGGATGCACTTTATACTTTGTTTGGTACAAAGTATAAATTTATCCTCTATTAAACATGGTACAAAATTAATCTCACAGTTAGTGCTGCGATATCCCAGCTAATACCGTGTACCAAACGACCCCTAAGATATTTCCTCCATCTCAAAATAAGTGTCGTCTTAGCAAAAATCACGTCCTTTAAGAAGTCAATAAATATAATGTAGAGTTTACTAAATTATCTCTATTTATTAGTAGATGTTTTTTTCAGAATTGAGCAAGATTAGATAGGACTACTTCTTTAATGCTAAGGATGTAGTGTGCGACACTTTCCAATTTTTGTCTTGAATTTCTAAGGTAACACTTATTTTGGGACAAATCTTTTTTTGCTAAGATAACACTTATTTTGGGACAGGGGAGTATAATTTACTGTACTCCCTCCGGTTTCATAAGAAGTGTCCATTTAGCCTTTTTAATTTGATTCAAAATAAGTGTCCACTTACATAATCAATAAAGAATTAAATTATTATTTTTTCCAAAATTTACCCTATTTAGATAAATAAATTTTTAATGTAACCATGAAACTATATTAATTAGTACTCCCTCCGGATCAAAAAAAAGAGTTCACCTAGCCATTTGCACACCCCTTAAGAAACTACTCACTCTAAGAAAAAATATGTAAATTGACTAAACAACCCCTAATTAAATAGGCATTGAGATTTGATCACATAACACTTAATAGGGGCAAATCTGAAAAGATAAGGTTAATTGTTTCTTGATTTAATGAGTGGACACTTTTTTTTTATCTAAGAAAAAAGGCTAAGTGGATACTTTTTTTTTTATCCGGAGGGAGTACTAGGTAGTACTTAATTAACCGTAGTTTAGTAAAAAAAAAAAATTGTTTTAGAAATTAGTATTTTCTTAAGGGGTGTACTAAAGGCTATGGACACTTATTTTGAACCGGATGGAGTATTAACTAGTGGTATGAAAGTGTTAACTAAATTATGTTAACATTGTTTAATTAAGAAAGAGATTAATCATTGGTTACTAAAGAAAATTTCCTCCGTTCTAATAAATGAATTTTAGGGTTGTGACACACCCCTTAAGAAAGTTAATCAATGGGTAATTTGTCAATATTACCCTTATGTCTAATAGTTTAACTTTTCAAACTCTCAACATTGACTATTCCTCTAATTTTACATAGTCAATGTTGAGAGTTTGAAAAGTTAAACTATTAGACAGAAGGGTAGTATTGGAATAATCAACTAATACATATTTGGACTTTGTTAGAAATTCATTTATTTTGTATGGATGGAGTACAAGGGAAAGGATTTAAAAAAAAAAAAACGAATGTACAATATCTATCTGGATCTAATTAAGTGTTACTCTAACCAGTAGGCTGTAAGCACAATTTCTAGGTCTCTTTTTTGGTAAATCATGTAATCTCAATTGTCCAATATAATTTGATAGCAAATTCGAGACATGAACTATAAAGAATATTTCTGTAACATATTTCGTTATAATCACAGTGAGCTTTTAGAAATATTATCACTTTTAGTGATTATAATTTATAAGCATAGATAAATTTACTGCATATTCCAGATTTATTAAATGGTTATAAATGGGTAAACAGTAAATGATAGAGCAAACGAAAATTATACACTGGTATAATATAATGGTAAAGTTTACCATAAATAGTCCTAAAACTTGCTCAATTTCGAACAATTCCTACCTCACTCACCCAGGGAACGGATCGCGTCCAGTACAAAACTATCCAGTAAAAATCCATATATTGTTATACACTTGCCATGTGTCCAAGAAAAAAGTGATGGCTGAGATTCATCTGTTAATAAAACATTAACAAAATTAATAGACATATTTTATTTTATTTTTTGAAAATTGCGGTAGTATTTTTGGAACACAGAGAATGCACTTTTTCTGATTTTTATGAGTTACTATTGAATTTATCAAAGCATCAATTTGTTTATTTGAGGAATAAAAAAACAGATGGGATACAATAATAAGCATGCCTAATTTAGTTTTTCTTATAGATTAGAGAAAAAAAAAAAGGATACAATAATAAGCAGCATCCCTAATTTTGTTTTTCTTCTAAAATTTTATGTATTATTATTAAATTTTTAAAAACATTAACTTGTTTATTTACGTAATAATCCCTAACATGGAAAAAAAAATTGGATCTATGACCTATTTGCGGAAGGCAACGTTTCATAGAAATTATGCCTTGTCCGACATAGTTCTGTAGAAATTAATTTATCCGACATAACTTAATTTCTACAGAACTTATGTCGGACAAGGTAAAGTTTCTATGAATTTATGCCGAGCGAATTAATTACTACATAACTTATGCTGAAAAACTTAATTTCTACAGAACTATACCGGACGAGACATAGTTTCTATGCTGCAATTTTTTCCCCGACTCTGCTGGGGATCGATAGACCAGCGAATTAGAGTACTTTGGCCTACAATCTTTCATTAAAGGAAAATTTACTTGGCATAACTTACATTATTACCACTCATCTGATAACTTATCACACCTCTAAATTTAAGCCCAAAAAAACGGCCCTCTCTCCTATCCCCCTAAATACACGCCATTATGCTCAATATCCCTTAATTTCCTTCAATTTCAAATCAGTTTTACAATAGTTCATCTTCCTTGCTTGTTCTTGCCTAGGCCTTCTCCTTCTTCCCATCCCTATTAAATGCATCTCATACGTATTAGAAATATATGTATTTACTGTAAGTTTGCAGATTAACTAGCTCAAGCCTCAAGTACAAGCAGAAACACAGCAAAATAGATTTAACCACTATATTGCCATACATGTTCCTAATTATCAACGGTCCATTGCAATTAACTCCAGCAAATATAGAGAGCACCAGAAAACCTTTCAGGAAATTCAGAATCAAAATATACATCATACACACAGTATGTCTCAAAACCACTCGCTTGATATCCTTCACTTCTCAGAATTACAAAATTTATGGAAATTAAGCAAATATAAAAGCCTTGAGCTTCAATATTGCTATGTCTCAAAGGAGATCCCATAAACATTAATCTATAACTTATTTCAGTTATAGGTATGCCATAACCTTCAACTCGAGCAATTTTGCGAGCCCACACATTTATATTTCTACATATTTATGTCATTCAATTTGCATATAAAACAAAGTTTATTTTTAATCTAAACATTAATCTATAACTTATATCTTATAGGTTGTCATGACCTTCAACTCGAGCATTCGCGAGCCTAC
The DNA here is from genome assembly GCF_019175385.1 of Lycium barbarum. Classification (NCBI taxonomy): domain Eukaryota; kingdom Viridiplantae; phylum Streptophyta; class Magnoliopsida; order Solanales; family Solanaceae; genus Lycium; species Lycium barbarum. The sequence goes on from NC_083340.1 coordinate 3,048,604, forward strand.
ACATATTTATATTTCTATACACTTTATGTCATTCAATTTGCAAATAAGACAAACGATTATTTTTTCATCTCCTTCTTTGTTGTTTATTGGTACTTGAACACGGATCAAATCAGAAAAACAAAAAGGTTTAATCTTTGCAAATACAATTCGGTTCACTACATAAAAATACGAGCATTTACAAGCGTACAATGAAAGTAAAATGAAAATAACAAAAAAATTCAAGATTTGCAATACAATTCAGTTCACTACATACAAATACAACCATTTACGAGCATATATGAAAGTAAAATGAAAACAGCAAAAAAGCTCAACCTTTGCAATACAATTCAGTTCACTACATACAAAATACAAGCATATATGAAAGTAAAATGAAAATAACAAACGAGTTCGAGCTTTGAAATACAATGCAACTAAACTATGTACAAATACAAGCAATTACAAGCATATGCGAAAGCAAAATGAAAATTGCAAAGTAATGCTATACTAGAATATATTAAATATCGTGCAAATCCTTTCTATACTAATCTAATGTAGAACCTTACTCTCTCTATTACATTACTCTATTTATTTTTTATTGTTTTCATATTTCATCATCAATTTTTGTATAAGCTAAGTTGATTGAAGAAGTTTTATTTAATTAATAAAAAAATTCATTCAATTTGCATATAAAACAAACGACTATTTTACATCTCCTTTTTTGTGGTTTTTTAGTACACAAACGTGCAAAATTATTGAATTTGAACTGAAATGACACGGATCAAACAAAAAAGTTGAAGGTTTGCAATACAATTCAGTAAACTACATACAAATACAAGCATTTGCAAGCGTATATAAGGAAAATTAAAATTCAAAAAAAAAAAAAAAAAAAGCATTTACAACAAAATTGAAGCATCGCAATACAATTGAGTTAACTACATACAAATAAATACGAGCAATTATGAAAAAAAGCAAACCATTTGTTTCATGAGGCGGAAGGCGGCGGATTTTCTGGCAACTCCGACATAGTTAACTGGAGCTTCCGGCGCCGCCATAGCCTGACACGTGTCCTCTTTTGCAACGCTCTCTCTCTCTCTCTCTAGGGCTTACCGAAAAATCGAGAGGGTTGGTGAAAGAAAGGAGATTTGGAAAAGAATGCAAAATAGAACTTTTAAAATCACTCATATCATGAGAAAAGGGGAATCTGTTGGCTGACCACTTGGCCAATCTAGCATTAGATGAAGGGGAAGTGAATGTTGAATCATTTCAAGAATTAGGAGCTAAAGGAAGGGGACTCATCAACAATGATAAATTGAATTCGCCTTACTTGAGGATAAAAAATGCAGGAGATAGTTGGGTGAAAGAATGGAGGAGAGAAAAATTGGGTTCTTTATTTGAGAAAATAAGAGCCCATGATTTGGTCGGACATCACTTAGCTGTCTCTTGGCTTTGTTTTATTTTATTATTTTTTCCTTTTCTCCATTCTGTAAAACTCTTCTTTTAGATTATTAAAATAATAAAAGAAACTACTAGGTGTTCACATAGTGTGGTTATAAAAAACAAAAAAATTGAGACCTAAACACTGTGGAACGGAATGACGCATTATTCTTTAGTTGGGCCAGCGATCCATGAGGTAGGCCCAAATTTGGAAGCTGAAAATTGACTCAATAATGTTACTTTTTTGTTGTGCGGATGGCCTTTCAAAAGCACTAGTCTTTAATTTTTGTCCCTCAAATCATGCAATCTCAATTGTCCAATATAATTTGATAGCAAATTCGAGACATGAACTATAAAGAATATTTCTGTAACATATTTCGTTATAATCACAGTGAGCTTTTAGAAATATTATCACTTTTAGTGATTATAATTTATAAGCATAGATAAATTTACTGCATATTCCAGATTTATTAAATGGTTATAAATGGGTAAACAGTAAATGATAGAGCAAACGAAAATTATACACTGGTATAATATAATGGTAAAGTTTACCATAAATAGTCCTAAAACTTGCTCAATTTCGAACAATTCCTACCTCACTCACCCAGGGAACGGATCGCGTCCAGTACAAAACTATCCAGTAAAAATCCATACATTGTTATACACTTGCCATGTGTCCAAGAAAAAAGTGATGGCTGAGATTCATCTGTTAATAAAACATTAACAAAATTAATAGACATATTTTATTTTATTTTTTGAAAATTGCGGTAGTATTTTTGGAACACAGAGAATGCATTTTTTCTGACTTTTATGACTTACTACTGAGAAAAATTGAAACAGAGTAAAGCAGATTTGGAATTTTTCTGTCTCTTTTCATTATCACAGTGCATGTATATATACACAGCAAAAAGGAATCTGACCTAACACACTTGTACAATATTATTCCCTATACAATAAATGCAAAACTGAAATTAATTTATGTCTAATTCTAATCACTAATTTTTGTATGTTGACAGGAGTGCGTTTTGTCCACTACATCTTGTCACTCAAGGTGGAAGAAAATGATAATTCTAATCACTAATTGTTGTATGTTGACAGGAGTGCGTTTTGTCCACTACATCTTGTCACTCAAGGTGGAAGAAAATGAATGTCCACTACATTTTGTCCCTTTTGTCCACTACATCTTCACGAGTGAATCTGAGCGTGTGGAAAATGAATTTCAACACCTCCCCTCAAGGTGGAGGGGAGCTGTGCGAGACCCATCTTGCGAAGAATAGAGAAATGCGAAGGTCCGGTCAACGGTTTTGTGAAGATATCGGCGAGTTGAGATGAAGATGGAACAAAAGTTAATGAGATCAAGCCAGAGAGGTACTGTTGCCGAACGAAATGGCAATCTAATTCGACATGCTTGGTTCGTTCGTGAAAAACAGGGTTTTTCGCGATGTGGATCGCTGATTGACTGTCGGAATGTAGCGGAACTGGCAACGTCGGTGAAACGGAGAAATCATCAAGTAAACGGACCAACTAGGTTAGTTCCCCAACAACTCGTCTTATAGATCTATACTCTGCTTCAGCGGAGGATAAAGAAATTGATGATTGTTTTTTCGATTTCCAACTAATAGGAGATCCCCCAAGAGTGATGTAAAACCCACTCACAGATCGACGAGAGTCAGGGCATGAACCCCAGTCCAAGTCACAAAAAGCCAAGAGATCGAGTGAAGGTGAACTAGAGAAGAAAAGGCCTTGGCTAGGAGCAAGTGTAAGATATCGAATGACCCGTAATCTAGCTAAGAAATGAGGAATATGAGGCTTGGACATAAACTGACTGAGATGATGAACGACAAAGGACAGATCTGGGCGTGTGTGAGTTAGGAAATTTAATTTTCCTAACAGACGTCTGTAAACAGTGGGATCAAGAAGAAGGTCACCCTCATCAGATTTGAGCTTGTGAGTGGGATCTAGAGGAGAGTTGACAGTGGCAGAGGCCTGAGTTTCAAATTCATCCAATAACTCCAAGGTATATTTCTTTTGACACAAAATAATGCCGTGTGGTTCACGAATGACTTCCATACCCAAAAAGAAATGAACTTTCCCCAAGTCCTTTACTTTTAATTCAGAGTCCAAAAATTGCTTAAGTGAAGCTAGTTCAGTAGGATTGTTGCCAGTCATTAATATGTCATCAACGTAAACTGCAACCAAAGAAATGAAATCCCTGTCCTTTTTATAAAACAAAGAATAATCATTTAAGGAAGAAACATATCCTTTGAAGTTTAGGGCTGCAGTTAATCTTGAATACCACTGCCTTGATGCCTGTTTGAGACCGTAGAGAGATTTCCTTAATCGACAAACCAAATTAGGATTATGAGGTTGTATTCCATGGGGAAACCTCATGTAAACTTCTTCATTTAACTCACCATGAAGAAAAGCGTTGTTTACATCTAGTTGATAAATGGACCAGTATCTCTTGACTACTACAGTAAACAAGCATCTGATAGTTGTCATTTTAACAACTGGAGAAAACGTCTCAGTGTAAGCAATTCCCTCTATTTGTGTATCCCCTCTTATCACAAGTCTAGCCTTGAGTCTTTCTAAACTCCCATCTGACCTGTTTTTGACCTTGTAGACCCACTTGCATGCTAAAGCCTTATGACCCATAGGTAGTTCCATAACATCCCAAGTCTTGTTGGCAATCAGAGCTTCAAATTCAGTGGACGTTGCTTGTTGCCAGCCAGGATGTTGTGCTGCTTGTTTATAACTTGTGGGTTCTGCTATGTTTGAAATAGAATTGAGTAGGTGCTTATTAGTCATAGAAAGGGTAGAGTTTGAGGGTAAACAGCTGGGATAAAGCAAGAATAAGTTAAGTTGGTAAGGAAAAAAACATTGCAATAATAATCTCTAAGATAAGATGGGGTGTGAGTTGGTCTGCCTGATTTAGTAGTAGACATTGTAGATAAAATATTTTGTGGAGGTGTAGGAATGGAAGAAAGGTGAGGAGTTGATTCTATGGTAGGAGGAGGAATAGGGGAAGGAGAGTATTGGTCAGAAGTAGGGGATTCTAGGATAGATGGTGAAATAACAGGAGAAAGAGAAGGAGAATCAGGGAAGAGATCAGGGTGTGAGACATCAGAGTCTGAGGGTTGATCTGGTGATTGAGTGGGGTTAAAAGTATGAGGAAATATAGGTGGAGGACTAGAATGAGTAGAGAAAGGGAATGAATGTTCATGAAAGACTACATTTCTGGAAAATAAGATTTTTTTAGTGCTGAGGTCCATGATTTTATAGCCTTTCTTTCCAGTGGGGTAACCAAGAAAAATCCCTTTAATGGCTCTAGGTTCTAATTTTGATCTTTGACTTGGAAGAGTTGAAACATAGCATAAACACCCAAAGGTTATTAGAAAACCATAGGATGGTGATTGATTATATAAGATTTCATATGGAGTTTTGAACTGTAGGACACTAAAAGGGAATCTGTTTATTAAGCTAGTAGCAGTGAGGAGACAATCTCCCCAAAAAGAAATAGGAACTTTTGATTGATACATTAAAGCTCTACAAGTTTCAAAAAGGTGTCGATGCTTTCTTTCTACAATTCTGTTTTGTTGAGGTGTTCCTACACATGAAGTCTGATGTAAAATCCCTTGAGTTTTAAAAAATTCAAAAGTGCTATGACTGCTTCCTAATTCTAAGGCATTATCAGACCTAATAATTTTAACTTGAGTATTGAACTGTCTTTCTACCATTTTGAGGAAGGCTTTAAGAATGAAGAAAGCATTGCTTTTGGTAGTCAATAAGTAGGTCCAAGTTCCTCTACTATAATCATCTACAATGGTCAAGAAGTACTTAAATCCATCATAAGTAGCTGTTTTATAAGGTCCCCATGTGTCAATGTGAATGAGTTGAAAAATGAATTTGGTTTTAATAGCACTTAATTTAAAAGGTAATCTTGCTTGTCTTGCTAAAGGACAAATATCACAAGGAAATTCAGAATGACAATGAATAAAAGCAGAAACTGACTGTGACTTAGTTGGCTGGAATCCATTAACTTGGATTCAGCCACCTTAGCTAAGATGATGAAATAAGAATCAAAAGAGTTTTAAAAAAAAACGAGAGAAAAAAAAAATGAAACTGTGAACAAAACAGTGAAGAGAAGATCTGAAAATTAGCAGGATGTTTATCCCTGCTCTGATACCATGAGAAAAATTGAAACAGAGTAAAGCAGATTTGGAATTTTTCTGTCTCTTTTCATTATCACAGTGCATGTATATATACACAGAAAAAAGGAATCTGACCTAACACACTTGTACAATATTATTCCCTATACAATAAATACAAAACTGAAATTAATTTATGTCTAATTCTAATCACTAATTTTTGTATGTTGACAGGAGTGCATCTTGTCACTCAAGGTGGAAGAAAATGATAATTCTAATCACTAATTGTTGTATGTTGACAGGAGTGCGTTTTGTCCACTATATCTTGTCACTCAAGGTGGAAGAAAATGAATGTCCACTACATCTTGTCCCTTTTGTCCACTACATCTTCACAAGTGAATCTGAGCGTGTGGAAAATGAAATTCCAACAACTATTGAATTTATCAAAGCATCAATTTGTTTATTTGAGGAATAGAAAAACAGATGGGATACAATAATAAGCATGCCTAATTTAGTTTTTTTTCTAGATTAGAAAAAAAAAAGGGGCGGGGGGGGGGGGGGGGGGGGGGGGGATACAATAATAAGCAGCATCCCTAATTTTGTTTTTCTTCTAAGATTTTATGTATTATTATTAAATTTTAAAAAACATTAACTTATTTATTTACGTAATAATCCCTAACATGGAAAAAAATTGAATCTATGACCTATTTGCGCAAGGCAAAGTTTCATAGAAATTATGCCTTGTCTGGCATAGTTATGTAGAAATTAATTTATCCAAAATAACTTAATTTCTACAGAACTTATGTCGGACAAGGCAAAGTTTCTATGAATTTATGCTGAGCGAATTAATTACTACATAACTTATGCTGAAAAAAGTTAATTTCTACAGAACTATACCGGACAAGACATAGTTTCTATGCTGCATTTTTTTTCCCCGACTCTGCTGGGGATCGATAGACCAACGAATTAGAGTACTTTGGCCTATAATCTTTCATTAAAGGAAAATTTACTTGGCATAGCTTACACTTTACTTTGGCCTCTATACTGAATTTTACGTTTCACCGTGTATTAACCTATATATTTATGTTGTACTTTCTGTATATTTAGTTCGTTTGTATTTTTTAGTTCAGTTGTTACAGATCTGTGACTTAAACAGATCTATATTTTATGCGCATTTTAAGTATATTTTGTATTGTTTATTTTTTTCACATGTTTCTTCAGATAATTCGTGTTTATTGTTTTTCACCATAATTGTAATTTTTTGTAGTATATTTAACCATTTAAATACAGTCGAAACATACAGCAAATATAACTTAGATATATTCCATAAGTCCACTTTTAATGTACAGTGTGTTACAGAAGTTAAAATTTCATCTAAATACACTCCCAATATATGTAAAATATATATGAAATATAGTTAACAGTAAACCAGAATAAGTAGTATCTAACAGATCAGTCAAAATGCAACTAAAATATATACAAAATACAACTATTAAAACATAAATCCAAAACAAAAGGTCAAATCAGTTTATATAGAGTAGACTTTTCAAATCTTATTAAACCACCAATATAACATAACATCTTGTTAGCTGTTTGAATGAGATATGAGATCAGATATGGAATGGGAGGATATTTGCGCGAATCAGGGCACATTAAAATTGATTTTAATTTAAATTGGAATAGATTTTGTTTCTATAAATATAGCACTTTCAGTTTTCTCAGCGTGTGTATTTCCGTTATATTTATCCTATATTTAAGTCGACACGTCTACTAGCTAAATATAGGGTCCTCCAGCTACGAAATGTAAATGTAGAACATGTAGTTATAGATTGTTAGAAAGAGCTAAAAGATAGCTGTTTGTGAAAATTTTACTTCATTAAATGAGAAGCATGGACAAAAGTTAAAGACCAGCGGTTTGATGGACAAAAAATTAAAGACCAGTCCAGTCCGTATGAAGGACAATCCGCACAAAAAAAATGTGCAATATCTCCAAAACCAGCCCATATCCAAAAGTGGGCCGAAATCAGATCGTATATAAATAGTTAGCCTTCAAATTCAAATTGCAGATTTACCGCCATTTGAAAGGGTATGGGAGAATTGAGCAGATCAACAATTTTCTTCTCTGATCAACACCTCTGTTACGCCGATATTATTCCTCCTTCACAGGTAACTAATATCAGTGTAGAATATGAATTTTGCTTCATTTAAAGTTAAATTAAGTTATTGAAATGGAGTATTTATTTACGGTTTGCAATACTTAAGAGCTCGTGTTAGATCGAATCATGTGAAGAACACTAAACTGTTAGCATTGAAACTTAAACCAAATTCATAGATTAATAGCAGTGTCGAATGTATGAATTGCTTCATTTAGAAGTTTAGTTAAATAAGATGGATATCTTTATCTATTTTGTTTTAGGTTTGCAATATATAGAGTAAGTTTTAAATCGTCTCAGAAGTGAAGTACTAAACTGTTAGGATGGAAAATTAAACTGTTTCGCGATTGTATTTTTGTTTTTTCGCATCTAATTGGATTTATGTGTTCAGGTCCGAGCTAGAATAGAAGTTGCGGTTCTGAATTTTCTTAAAGCACTAAGTTCGAATTCTCCGTCAATTTCCGATCTATCACTGGTTAGAAGTTCTACTATTACTTGTTTTTCACGAAATTTTGGTAACTCGCAATTTTAGCCTACTTCATAGGTGTGTTGTAAACAGCAATAGTTTAGTATAATGAAATCCAAAAAGTTGATTAATCCATTGAGTTTATGCTTTCTTAAGTGTTCAGAATGTCTGTTGTTCATACAGAAGAGGGAAAGAGAGAGAGAGAGAGAGAGAGAGAGAGAGAGAGAGAGAGAGAAATTGAAGGAAATGCAGATTTGGACAAAATTTTGCAATTTTGAGAAGATTTAGTGGGTGCTTGGACATAAAAAAATGTGAAATTTAATAAATTGTAGTATTTGGAAAAATAAAAATGGTATTTGAAAATTGAAGTTGTGTTTGGACATGAATACAACTTGGAAAAAATGTTGAATTTTATGAGTGATTTGGAGTGAAAAATGTGAACGCAAGTGTTTGGAGTTTTTCGAATTCCGGAAAATTGTAACAATTTTATATCCAAACATGACTCCGGAATACAATTCCATGAAAAAGTGAAAATTATCCATGGCCAAATGGGCCCTTATATGTGAACTCTCAGTTACCTCAAAGTACAAACGATTTTGCCAGTATTGGGATGAAATAGGCCTGAACAGAAATGGATATAGATGATTCATATAGTAGGCGCCAACTAGAGGCATAGTTGATAGTTTATACTATATAGTTTATGTGACACAGATCAGTAGGAACTCCAGCAATAGCAGAGTGAGCCGAGGGTTACTGACCGGTGATTCATGGATCTTTCTGTCCCATTCTTTTTGCATGCGATCCTTAACAAAAGAAAAAAGTGCCAAGTCATTCATAAGAGGTAAAAGACTATTAATTTTCTTACCATCAAATTACTCATTGGACAAAACAATAATGCTGGCTAAGTTTTTGTGATCAAGTTTGGAAGGTTATGGAAATGTGCTACCAAATTCTGGTTCAGGATAAGAGGGTGACTCAGAGAGAGCTATATTACAAGCTGCTCTGTGATTCACCAGATTATTTCACTTCTCAATTGCAGGTCAATAGGACCATCCAAGGTCAATGTTGTTTCTTCTTTTTTCACCATTTCTGAATGAGGATTACAGTGCATTGTTTGATTTTGGTAATGGGATCCTTCATTTACCTTCTATGAAGAACAGACTTGGTGGCTTTGCTTCGATGCAGCCGTTATAGCCTTGGAATAATGGCATCAAGCAGAGGGGCAATAGCAGGCCGTTTATTGTTGCAGGTACTATTCTTAACACTTTCATTGTAATATCAGCTGTGCTTCCTAAATTTAATCAAACACTTAGCATTATTAGTAGCTTAACTTGACCCAAGACATAAATATAAATGGAAAATCAATAAAGAAAATTCCTAATATCCTATCGCTGATCTTGACTAGTTTACAATTGAGAGCACAGTTGGTTGATTGATTTCAATATGAGCCAACCTAGTCAAACTTTTAACGTTTCCAAGTTTCTATAGTTGGTAAAAGTTAGTTGCTGGTGGCCGTGTATGACAAACTATTTTGCTTTGTTTATCTTGATTTTTGTGCTATAAATCAAGGAACTTAGTACTTGCATGTACAAGTCCTGAAGTTTTCAGTTTAAGCTTGTCGTGGATTTGAAGCAGGTAGTTTATCCAACATGTAGAACCTGGTATTTCTTTCTCCCGAAGATGGATATGTGATTTAAGGTTGATTACTTATTTAACTACAAGGAGCCAAACAAGGAAGTTGTTGACTGCTCTACTTGTGGATCTTCGGGTTATGCTATATCTGGAGACCTGGATTTGTTGAAAAATTTAACCATGGAGACAGATGCACGATATATCATTGTGGTGGAGAAGGTATTTTATCACTTGTTGGAAACTTTAGTCAATGATGTTGCAAGAAACTAAAAGTAGCTCTACTTTTTTAGCATGCTATATTCCAGCGACTGGCTGAGGATCGTGTATTCAATCAAATCCCATGCATTCTGATCACTGCCAAGGGATTCCCTGATATTGCCACTAGGTAAGGTGAATAGTTAAGCATGTAGTAGATAATTTTCAAAGACAAATCCTTTACTCTGAAGTTCTAGCTCAAAGAATCACAGTAGAATGATGTTCATTCAATTGTTAACTCATTAACTTATTCCAATCTCTGTACCTATTCAGGTTTCTTCTTCATCGACTGTGTCGGACATTCCCCAATTTGCCAGTCCTGGGGCTGGTTGACTGGTATAATTGAATTCATTAGTGTTGCCACCACATAGTTGCAGAGCAAAGTTCTTACAAATCGAATTGTGATTTTTAAGGAATCCAGCTGGATTAGCAATTCTTTGCACCTTCAAGTTCGGAAGCATAGGGATGGGACTTGAAGCATACAGATATGGTGCTCTTTTCTCTTAAGAGTTGTGTTGAATTTTATGTGCTTGCTATCTTATACTCCATTTTATAAGAGTGTGTTACTCTACATGTTATTTTAGCTTGCAATGTCAAGTGGCTAGGACTGCGAAAGGATGATATTAATCAACTTATACCTGAAGAATCATTGGAGCCCTTGAAACCTCGCGATCTGCAGACTGCCAAAAGCTTGATGTCATCAGAGATTTTGCAGGTATGCATCCAGTTACTATGGAACGTCATTCTTTATTCATTATTTGGTTTAAGAACAAAAAATTTACCGACTTCTGGCAGGATAGCTACAAAGAAGAGGTGGCAGCAATGGTTGAGAGCGGTCGACGGGCAGAGATTGAAGCTCTTTATTGTCATGGATATGATTACTTGGTGAAGTTCGTAGCCACAAAAATAGTGCAAGCTAATTATCTCTGATAACTTGTCCTCATCTAAAACAAAATAGTACTTAAAAAGATGATGTATTTCCCAGAATTGAATGCTACTCCAACCATGTCTGAAGTTCAGAATTTAGAAATCTAATCGTAATAGAAATTCAAACAATTACGCCTCAACACTGAGTGCCATTGCTACAAGGCTCTATGTTCAATTGTTCACTACAAAACATCAATACGTCTTATTTTGAAAGATCTAAGACAAAGGCCTTTGGGGCAAAGATGCGATGTCCAACTTGACAAAGAACAAATTTTCAAAGCAACCCACCAATCCTGAAAAGAAACTGAACACATCCAGACTAGTGCAATGATCTTGTGTCAATTTACAGCCTCACAGAAAACATGCTGATCGGGCAAAGCGGCGAGGCAGTTCACACTATCAACCATACAGAAACGTCCCAAGTCAACCACCTGGAGACTCATCAATAATAAAGCAAAATATATGGTCATTCCACTGGGGAAAGGGGTATATGGGGCGAACGTGCTCATCTGATATGTGCAATAACAAATTAAAAAGGTGTAACAATCGAATGGGTATATGTTCATAATACAAAACGTATACTGACCTCTATTCCTTAGCATATAACAGATCAATGATAACCTAAAATAATGTTAAAAGTATAAAATAAAATAAAAATTTAAAAAGAAGAGAAAAAAGAACAAGGGCAGGTCGGTGGATGAAGAAAAAACTGCCTAAATGCTGTACTTCAATCCCCAAACGCAATGCTGCTCCTTGCTACATCTCAGCAAAAATAACATGAAATTGAGGTGGAAGACTCATAACCTCCCACCTAAGTGGTTTACTGTGAACCTAGTTTTGGTGGCCATCTACATTTCGTTACAGCTAATCTCAGCAAAGACAAATGCTTTCAGCCCTCTTTAAGAAAGAGACACCCTCTTCCCCTCCACTGAGAACTTGTCACTGCCTTCAAGCTGCATACAAGGAGACAAGTTAAATTAGCAATGCTAAAAAGAACAATCCACAAAGATAGTTGAAAAGACAGAAAAGACGGAGAACAATAACACCTGTCAAAAGACTTTACAAGATGCACGGGTTACAAACGGCAATTCTGCCAACAAAAGTACTTTACCTTGCTCTTCAAAAAAGCAATAGCCTCTTTTTTAGTGAAATTGCAGAAAAGATCTGATGATTGTTCATCAATTAGCACTTTAAGCTGCTTCAGCTTTAACGAGTTCCCAGGTGCCTGGAGTGTGAGACATAAATGAATGTAAGTCAAGACAAGACTTCACCTAAATCACTTAATCAGTGACAAAAACAATCTAAAGAAACCTGTTTCAACAGCCGTTTACACAATTTCTTCAGCTTCAATTTTGGTTCACCATTTTTGACTGGGTCACTGATTTCTTCATATTCTTCTTTCATGGGAGGGTTTGACTCAGAAGAATCTTCTTCGTCGCTATCGTCAAAGGACGTCTTTTTCCCCTCAAAGTAGCAACCAGCAACCTTCTTCGGCCGGTCCTTAATACCCAGTCCTTGTTTTCCAGTTGTGGCTGTGTTCTGCAGTTGAAAGACATTGTCATTATATTATCTGATAAACTTCTCTTACGCTAATATGCTGATCTAGAGAAACATCAGCAAGAAAGCTAATCCGAAATGATTCATATCAGAATAATTAAGAAACTGCAACCTTCTAATAACCAAAACAGTACACCTTGGACCTTCAATTGTTACCTAGACAAATGTATCTTAAGAGGTGTACGAATTACTCTATCTGAGGATTCAGAACCTGATAATATTGTTATAGTTATAATAGGATATAGATGTATTAGTGAAGTTAGTAAAGATACCACAACATAAGACACTTAAATTTTAAGCTTCATTAGAAGTAGAGTCGCATTTATGTCGTGGGGACAGTGGCAGTTCAAGTTGTTTAGCAGTTACAGCGTAAAATTTATTCTTCTTCAAATGGTTGGAAAGCTTACTTGCACAAGGTTATAAAGATTTTCTTGATCCTCCTCATGGAATGTGGTCCTGTCACTGAAGTCTCGCATCTTCTCGGACGAGGATGACTTTTTTCTCCGAGCTTGACTTCCAAGAAATCCTCCTGAAACAAATCCATTTTTATAGCCCCACCATTCTGAGGGAACACCTTGATCTTCATTCCCTGGCAAAGGAATTATTTTAGTCAACAACCAGCAGCAATTAGTATCTATTCATATTTCCGAAAACTCCTTCCACCAACCACTGATCCCCCCACTCCCATCACCCAGAGAGAACAATATGCAAAAATACACTCTTCCTACATTGTTTTGGGCCTTGATATGATAATTTTGATTGGAAACTAAAATAGCAATAAAATATCTACTAGATCAGAGGAGCCTCCTCATCCTATTCACTGAGATGATTATGGCTTGTTATTTTGGAAGTTCTTAGTGGATGATATTAGGAAATCAGCTACTCCTCAGTGGAGTAGGGAATTAGTGATTCCAGAGCAGGATTTTCACTCTTCTCCCTCTTAAAAGAATATTTATAAACAACCCCAGCATTTTCCACATGCTATTTCTCATGATTCAAATGGGCAGCCTAAGTGCAAATAACATATTTAGAACTTACCTGCATCATCTGCAACAATAATACTCTCCGCTGTATCTGGCACCTTCTGATCATCATTTGTCTCTGTTTTTGCCTTTTTGACCTACAGGACATGCAAATTTGACAAGCAAAAAAAATTATTGAAGATATTGCCAAAAGGAGCATGAATTACAAGCTATGAGTCAAAATAAGGCTCAAGCATGAGCAAGTGAGTGCATCTTTTTTTTTTGTAAAAGACAGTGGTGGTGTCGGCCAAACTTCATCACACCTTGACTATTTCACCGAATACCCACACCCTCTAACTAGAACAGATACCAAGTGCCAATGCAATGTCCAATTTGTGTATTTAATTGAATGAGAGACTAGCTAGTCCCACTCCCAAGTCAACCATTACATCATATAAAAAATAGAAAAAAACACTTTCAATTATCAACAAGGTTTCTAGTTTTATGGAAGAGGTATACAGGTTTTGAACGGTCAAATACCCTAAAACTAATTTGTTTCTTGACTGTTATTCGAATAACAAAATTACAACTTCCTAATACGCTTAGAGATAACACCAGGATAAATTGCTGGTTAGCTTGTTACATCCCAAATCACGATCCATAAAGGGGAAACAGCGTTTTCATGCAAAAGTAAACTTACAAGAATTCCTTCAAGATCCTGAGATGAATATGCGTGCACAAGCTTTCCTCTCTCCCTTTTCTTATATCTGGTGCACAGAAGAATAAAAATTTGGTTATTACAATGGGTTCCAGCTCGCCACAAATGAAGAAGTATATAATAACATTAACTTGCTCACCTTCCTTGAGGCCGAGTACTCTTAGCAACAGTCTCTTGTTCACCCTTAGAAGTTCTTGTTGCCGAGTCATTTTGCACTTCTTTTTTCTCTTTTACTGTTAGAAACACCCAGAAGAATTCATACAACATAACGAAAGGTTTCAAGTAAAACTTAAGAATGATTTACAATTCAATGTACCTTCATCATTGTTGGTTTCAGCTGATTGCTGCCAAATAACACAAAAAAACATTACACATATAAAATATTGTATACAAACTTGTTAATTAAATTAAAACTCAAAGTTGAAAAGGAGAGTTACCACTTTCAATCTTTTAAGTATGCTATCAAACTGAGCAGTGTCAAACGCCCACTCATTTGGCTTTTCGGTACCTATACCTATTTCATAATTCGAAAACAAAGCAGCTAAGTATTGATTGTTGAAAGTCAAATGACCAAAAAAAAAAAAAAACTTCCAACTTCAATTTCCACGCAACCCAGTGAACCCGCATAGAGCTCAGTGGTAGTCACTTGCTACCTCGTTGCAGTGCTACGGAATTTAGAATTTTTTTGTTCACTACCCCCTCCCTTTATCCACACCCCCCCCCCCCCCCCCCAACACACACACACACCAACAAACACATGAGAAGGCACAGATGTTCTTTTTCCCTACTGCAGACATGCAACAGAGGAGATTACTTCTAGAGTAGCAATAAGGCAGTCCAAGAAAAACCTGCAGTGTCTTGTTTGTTCTGAACTCTGACATATCCTTTGATTCCTTGTTTGTTCTTGCCTAGGCCTTCTCCTTCTTCCCATCCCTATTAAACGCATCTCATACGTATTAGAAATATATGTATTTACTGTAAGTTTGCAGATTAACTAGCTCAAGCCTCAAGTACAAGCAGAAACACAGCAAAATAGATTTAACCACTATATTGCCATACATGTTCCTAATTATCAACGGTCCATTGCAATTAACTCCAGCAAATATAGAGAGCACCAGAAAACCTTTCAGGAAATTCAGAATCAAAACATACATCATACACATAGTATGTCTCAAAACCACTCGCTTGATATCCTTCACTTCTCAGAATTACAAAAGCCTTGAGCTTCAATATTGCTATGTCTCAAAGGAGATCCCATAAACATTAATCTATAACTTATTTCAGTTATAGGTATGCCATAACCTTCAACTCGAGCAATTTTGCGAGCCCACACATTTATATTTCTACACATTTATGTCATTCAATTTGCATATAAAACAAAGTTTATTTTTAATCAATAACTTATATCTTATAGGTTGTCATGACCTTCAACTCGAGCATTCGCGAGCCTACACATATTTATATTTCTATCCATCTTTATGTAATTCAATTTGCATATAAGACAAAAGATTATTTTTTCAGCTCCTTCTTTGTTGTTTATTGGTACTTGAACACGGATCAAATCAGAAAAACAAAAAGGTTCAATCTTTGCAATACAATTTGGTTCACTACATAAAAATACGAGCATTTACAAGCGTAGAATGAAAGTAAAACGAAAATAACAAAAAGGTTCAAGCTTTGCAATACAATTCAGTTCACTACATACAAATACAACCATTTACGAGCATATATGAAAGTAAAATGAAAACAGCAAAAAAGCTCAACCTTTGCAATACAATGCAGTTCACTACATACAAAATACAAGCATAGATGAAAGTAAAATGAAAATAACAAACGAGTTCGAGCTTTGAAATACAATGCAACTAAACTATGTACAAATACAAGCAATTACAAGCATATGCGAAAGCAAAATGAAAATTGCAAAGTAATGCTATGCTAGAATATATTAAATATCGTGCAAATCCTTTCTATACTAATCTAATGTAGAACCTTACTCTCTCTATTACATTACTCTATTTATTTTTTATTGTTTTCATATTTCATCATCAATTTTTGTATAAGATAAGTTGATTGAAGAAGTTTTATTTAATTAATAAAATTTCATTCAATTTGCATATAAAACAAACGACTATTTTACATCTCCTTTTTTGTGGTTTTTTAGTACACAAACGTGCAAAATTATTGAATTTGAACTGAAATGACACGGATCAAACAAAAAAGTTGAAGGTTTGCAATACAATTCAGTAAACTACATACAAATACAAGCATTTGCAAGCGTATATAAGGAAAATTAAAATTCAAAAAAAAAAAAAAGCATTTACAACAAAATTCAAGCATCGCAATACAATTGAGTTAACTACATACAAATAAATACGAGCAATTATGAAAAAAAAGCAAACCATTTGTTTCATGAGGCGGAAGGCGGCGGATTTTCTGGCAACTCCGACATAGTTAACTGGAGCTTCCGGCGCCGCCATAGCCTGACACGTGTCCTCTTTTGCAACGCGCTCTCTCTCTCTCTCTCTCTAGGGTTGGTGAAAGAAAGGAAAGAGAGAGCAAAGCAATTTGAGACCTAAACACTGTGGAACTAATGGGGAATGGAATGACGCATTATTCTTTAGTTGGGCCAATTTTTGAAGCGACCCATGAGGTAGGCCCAAATTTGGAAGCTGAAAATCGACCCAATAACGTTACTTTTTTAGTAAACTTACATAAACAATTTATAGCTACTTTTTCTATATTTACAAATCGTAGCTAGTTTTTGTTGTATTCCATTGTATTTCGCGTTTTTGAAATACAGGGAAATACATGGAAATACAAAATCCGGCAGAGGTCGCATTTTTGAAATACACTGAAATACAAAATCTGGCAGAGTCAAAATAGGCTGTATTTATGGAACAGATTCTGTTCTTTCATTTTAAATGGTAAGTCAAATTAAATTAACCATGTATCACGCATAACTGTTGAAGTTCTATAACAACTCACGTTTCTCTCTCCAAATTACTCCATTCCAAACTTTTAGAAATACTTCCAAATACAGAAAAATATACACTGGAATACAATGAAGTATGGTTGATTGTTTAAGAAATATAAAATTGCAGTATGTGTATATGCAATGGAATACAATGAAATATATCAGAAACTGTTTCATAAATCAGAAATACATTGAAATACAACGAAATATACTGAAACAGTACACTAAAATATACTGAAACGTTTTATCAAACACTTGGTGAGCATGAAGCTCCACAACTCTCATCGGAGGTGGAGTAATTACATTAGTGAAGGCCAGATTGATTAGATACGCAAGGAGTTGTCCTACAGTAATGAGAAACTTGTGAAATCACGACTGAACCAACTCCTAAACCGACGAATATCCTTCCAAGGATAATCACCCAAGGAACCGGAGCAAAATCCATAACGACTGAACCAATAAAGAAGAGAACATCGGCTATGAGAATGGAAAATTTCCTTCCAAACTTGTCATTAAGCCAACCACCAAAGGCACCACCAAAAATTGCACCAGCAACAGCCATACTAACAATAGTTTCTTGAAGCCACGTTTTCTCATCGACTTCTTTAAAATCTTCCTTTATGTAAAAAAGCGCCCTAGAAATGACATCGGTGTCAAACCAAAAAAGAAATCCTCCAATGCCAGCTGATAAAGCCAGCCTCATAATATATGGAGTTTCCCACACTGCACTCCAGCAATTTGTGAACTCTGTTTTATCTACTTTGCTTATTCCTCCCTCTACCATTTTGCTTTCTTATTTGCATTCACAATCTCGTTTTGTTTGGGGAAAAGTGACTTCTTGGTTGCTTCAACTACAAAATAAAGATGTAATTTGATGCTTTACAGAATTCAGATATGCAAACATTTAGAAGTCTGCATTAAAAAACAAAAATAGAAGTCCAGCCAAGGGAAGTAGATCCCACAGATCTAGATCTGGGGGCAGGAGAGGGAACGGAGAGAGAAAGAGAAGGGTAAGGGAGAAATAGATTTGAGAGGTGAGAGAAAACTAATTTAAAAGAGAAACTTGTGAAATACAGGACACTAGTTATGATGTGTAATTTAAGAAAATATTTTAGTTATGAACAATAAATAAAATAAAAGGTAGTTACTATTCATAAATAGGTCTCAGAAGTAGTTATGACAAGTAAAATTTCCTACTTTTTTGTTGTGCGGATTGCCTTTCAAAGGCACTAGTCTTTAATTTTTGTCCCTCAAATTGCTGGTCTTTAATCTTTCCCCTTCGCCTAATAGTATGAGATTTGGGGTCAAACCCGAGCTCTTTAAAAAATAATAATTCATAAGGTAGAGTTTCGTAGCAAAATTAGGTCTATTTGAGCAAAAGTTAGGCCTTAAGACAGAGTTTGCAAAATTCCAACTGAGTTAAAAAAAATTATCTTAATGTAAACCTCTACCTTAAGGTAGAGTTTTGTCTTATGCCTGAAAGCACAGCTCTGCCTTAAGGGAGGGTTTGCCTTATGCCTGAAGGCACAATTTTGTCCGCTTTTAGGACGGCCTTTTTATAAAACATTTGTTAACTTAGTATTTAGGCTGCAATATCTGCGGCATTGGCTTGACCATTGATTGAACATGTCTTTGAAATCCACATCAGAAATAAGATTAACTTTAAAGAGGACGTAGAAAGGATATAGATCAAACTTTAGGCACAAACTAAACTAAACACAAGACTTACTTTGAACATTACCTAGGTAATAATATGTTGGGGTGGGAGAATAGACGGGCTAGATGGTATCTGCAGACGTGTATACCTACTGAAAATCTAAAATGTTTTCTTCTTTGGTTGTCTCAGACTTTTTTTCAATATCTTTTTAGAGAAATTCACTTCCTTGAAAGAAAGCAAATCCAGCTTTCAGTATCATAGAACACTTTGAATAGAGAAATAACCAATGTACTTGTAACTCTGTTCTTTACTGTTTGTGACTGTATAAGACTCTTGCAATATTTACTGGGTAGGGAATAGCCAAGTAAAAAATGAGGCTCGACTCCAATGAACTTTAAGTCACTTTAGATGACTAACACCCTAAATGACGTAAAAAATAGAGAAAAAGAAATTAAATTTAAAAAAAGTGGTAGTAAGATGGGTAACATAATATTTTTAAAATTCTAAATGTCTGTAAATATACCTCCTCATCTCTCTCTCTCTCTGTCTATATATATATATATATATATATATATATATATATATATATATATATATATATATATAAGAGGGGACATAGGCCCGATGATGTGACATCTCCCTTATATTAGAATGAGAGGGGACATAGGTCCGATGATGTGACATATGCCTTATAATAGAATGATCATTTATCTATTTTCTCATTTTTTAAGCATTTTAAAAATGTAATAACTATGTAGTATTAGTTAAACAAGAAGAGCTCAAAAGTCACACCCTTTGAGGATTAACTGAATTGTTATTTTGTTACTTCTTGTTGGTGATCTTGCAGTGAAATTACAATTACAATTGAAAAATAATAATGAAGCAATAAAAAAATTTTATGGCTGAGGCGCGGATATCTCGCTCTCTTTAAGGAGATTCAAGCCCACTGCAGCAAATTTACCGGTCCAGCAGTAATCTTTCTGACTTGTCCCCTCCAGGATACAACAGCCCGAACACGTCGTATAACTCAACGAACTCTGGACAAGATGTTGAGTCCAAAGCTCCACCAAAAGAACACCTTCCTTCAACTAATAAACTCTTTTATTTTTCACTTTCCTCACTTTTCCTCTCTACACCCACAAATTAAGGATTGAACTTTTTTTTTTTCTTGAATGTATCAATTGGTGAATCATAATTCATCCTTTTATAATGGATGAAAATGTGAAAAAACATGTTCAACAAAAAATGTGAAAATCATGGTCAACAAAAAATGTGAAAAACATTGTCACATTTTTTACTACAAAGCAATGTGAAACTAAGACCAAATATGTTCATATGGTGGCTACCATGTTCATATGGTGGCTACCATGGTCTTCACATTTTTTTCCACAAAAAATGTGAAAGATATGGTCAACTTTTGTGGCTACCCAAATGAAAATAAAATTGCATGGCAAGACACAAAACATGTGAGGAATTTGGACAAAATGTGAAAGATATTTGCAATATTAAAATGCTCAAAAACCTAACAATCCCCCACTCATTTTAATATTAACATAAGAGAGTTTATCAGCTGAAGGTAGATTAATATGCATAATGAAGGTGTGCTCTGCATTGAACCTCCACTTAGTAAAACAATAATCTTTACTCCAGAGCCGTAGTGGTCTCAGACTTGAACTATGACTGCTTTAGGGAAATAAAGAATTACTGCTTACACATAATAATCAAGATGTTGACATGAGCTTTAATAGCCAGCACATTACGGCCTTGTGCTATCCCGATTTTCATGAGTGCTTTTGAGAACGAGCCCAATTCTCATAGAAAGCGGCCTACTTCCACACTCACATAGGTGAAATCTGTCAAGAGTGCTTCTGTAACTTAACACCCCACTCATACGAGCTACAGAGTTTCATTAAGAGTTTATAAACTCAACCTCCACAAATTGTTACAGAATAATGCACTTACATCATAGGGAGGGATTAAATAAAATAGTGCATTTTTCTCAACAAGTCATCATATGATTCGTTTTTCCCATTGAACCTGGTTATAGGATCTCTAGTCCCCAGGTTGGGTTTCCTCATATACGACTCATGAATTTATGGGCTTCAATCCCATCCCCCTCGATGTGCTCCAGACCTTTTCTCTTGCCAAGGCCTTGGTTAGTGGATCTGCAAGATTATCACAAGATTTGACATAATTAACATTAATGGTACCACTTGTCAAATATGATCTCACAGTACTGCGTTTTCTCCTTATAGATCTGGATTTACCGTTATAATAACGGTTTTGAACTCTACCAATTGCAGCGGTGCTATCACAATGAATTAAAATAGGAGGAATTGGTTTTTCAAAATAAGGAATTTGAAATAATAAATCTCTTAACCAATTCGCTTCTTCAGTAGCTGAAGCTAAAGCAATTAGTTCAGCCTCCATGGTAGAGTTAGCAATAATAGTTTGCTTTTTTGATTTCCAACAAATAGCACCACCTGCCAACGTAAAGATATAACCGGTGGTAGAACAGGAATCACCAGATAAAGTGTTCCAATCTGCATCAGTAAAGTCTTCAAGTACAGCAGGATATTTTTTATAAAACAAGCCATAGGATTTTGTACCAACTAAATATTTCATAACTCTCGTTATGGCATGCCAATGTTCACTACCTGGCTTGCTTGTAAACCTGCTAAGTACTCCAACTGCATACGCAATATCAGGCCTAGTGCAATCAGTCACATATCTCAAACTTCCAATTAAGCTAGCATATTCCTTTTGATTTATCACATCATTGTCACTTTGAACAGGAAACAAGTGAACACTTGAATCAAAAGGAGTTATAACATGCTTGCAATCAAGAAAGTTATATTTTTTCAATATTTTCTCAACATAATGTGACTGGTCAAGGAATATTCCATCACATGTTTTAGTAATTTTTATTCCAAGAATTAAATTTGCCTCACCAAGATCTTTCATGTCAAAATGGCTTCTAAGAATATTTTTAGTTTCATCAATAACATTCATGTTAGAGCCAAAGATCAATAAATCATCAACATAGAGGCAAACAATAACATGTGAATTATTCCAAGACTTATGATAGATGCACTTATCACATTCGTTTGTTTTAAAACCATTTTCAATCATGCAGGAATCAAATTTCTCATGCCATTTCTTTGGTGCTTGTTTCAAGCCATATAGGGATTTAGTAAGTTTACACACTTTGCTTTCTTGGCCTGCTTCAATAAAACCTTCGGGTTGTTCCATATAAATTTCTTCATTTAGGTCCCCATTTAAAAAAGTAGTTTTTACATCCATTTGGTGAATGTGCAAATCAAAAATTGCAGCAATAGCAATTAAAAGCCTTATGGATGTAATTCTAGTTACCGGAGAAAAAGTATCAAAAAATTCTAGGCCTTCTAGTTGTTTAAAACCTTTAGCAACCAGTCTTGCCTTATATTTATCAACAGAGCTATCCTGTTTTAATTTTTTTCTAAGGACCCATTTACACCCAATTGTTTTACAACCCGGTGGTAAATCAACTAACTTCCAAGTTTTATTGGAAATAAGTGATTCCATTTCATCATTTACAGCCTCTTTCCAAAAATTAGCATCATGTGAAGATAAAACATCTTGTAAATTGAGAGGGTCATCTCCAACATTAAAAACATAAAAATCAGGACCAAAATCTTTTTCTACTCTAGCTCTTTTGCTTCTTCTTAACTCAAAATCATCACTTTCTTTATTTTTCAAAACAGAAGTAGAAGAGCTAGGTAGTGACAAAATATTTTCATTAGTCCTATGACCCCCACTATTTTTAGAATCAAATGGAAATTTATTTTCATGAAAAATAGCATCTCCTGATTCTATTATTGTATTATCTTCAAGACTAAAAAATCTATAGGCTGTATGTACTATTTGAAGCATAACCAAGAAAAGCACAAGTAGTAACTTTTTTACCTAATTTACTTATTTTGGGATCCATTAGCCTTACATAAGCTAGACAACCCCAAAC
Source organism: Lycium barbarum (assembly GCF_019175385.1). NCBI lineage: Eukaryota > Viridiplantae > Streptophyta > Magnoliopsida > Solanales > Solanaceae > Lycium > Lycium barbarum. The sequence goes on from NC_083340.1 coordinate 3,071,466, forward strand.
TCTTAGATATCCCAAATTTGGCTTGTGACCTCTCCACAACTCAAATGGTGTTAATTTAGTCTTTTTATGAGGCACACGATTCAACACATAACAAGCAGTTAAAATAGCTTCACCCCAAAAATTTAAAGGTACACTCGACTCAATAAGCATGACATTTGTCAACTCAACCAAAGTTCTATTTTTTCTCTCCGCTACACCATTAGATGCAGGAGAGTAAGGTGGAGTAGTTTCATGAATTATTCCCAACGATCTAACAAAAGAATTAAACTCGTTAGACTCATATTCACGGCCTCTATCACTTCTGATTCTTTTTATTTTTCTACCAAACTGATTTTCAACTTCATGGAGATAAATTTTAAAATTTTCAAAAGCATCACTTTTATTTTTCATCAAGAGAACATATGTATACTTAGAAAAGTCATCAATAAAAGTGATAAAATATCTATTTCCTCCACGAGTTAAAATTCCTCCAAGTTCACAAATATCAGTATGAATTAACTCTAATAATTCAGTTTTTCTTTCAACTTGAAAATGAGGCCTTTTTGTGATTTTGGCTTTACTACAAGCTTCACATTTTTCAAAATCCTTTTTAATCATTGGGATTAATCCTAAACTACTCATGATTCCCACATAACGATTATTAATATGACACAAACGAGCATGCCAAAAATTAGTGGAAGAAAGCATGTAAACAGAATTAGTAACTTTATTCATCTCAACATTTAGCTTGAACATCCCATCATAAGCATACCCCTTTCCCACAAAAATACCTTTTTTCACTATTACATATTGATCAGACTCAATAATTTGTTTGAAGCCTGCTTTGTTAAGAAGAAAACTAGACATCAAATTTTTTCTCATGGAAGGAGTAAAAAGTACATCTTTTAGAGTTAACACCCTTCCTGAGGTAAAGCTCAACTCCACATCTCCCTTTCCAAGCACTTGAGTGGTGTGATAATCACCAAGCATGATGGTTTTGGGCTCCTCAAATGGAGTATACACTTTGAACCAATCTTTGTCATAGCAGACATGACGGTTTGCACCAGAATCAGCCCACCATCCATCAACATTTTCAACCATATTTATGTCTGTTATCACCGCCACAAGTGGCTCTTCGGTAACGTTGGCCTGAGGTGTAGGACCACGTTTCCGAAACTTGCAAAATCGAGCAATATGCCCACTCTTGCCACAGACAAAGCATGGTCCTCTATTTTGTGCTTGTTGATTTTGTGCTTGGTTCATATCACCATTATTTTTCTTGGGAGGTCTACCGTTATTTTTCTTAAATATTTTCTTCTTAGGCTTCATTGAGGTATTTTTGTTAGCATTAGGAGCAACATTATTTGAAGTAATTAAATTTACCTTATTTGTGACGGGTTGTTGTCACACCCCCTTTTTAACCCCGGAGGTTAAAATAGAAGTACGACATATTGGAGATTCCTAAATTTTTGTGTTTGTTGTTAAGGAGTCGCCACCTAATTATTTATGGTGAATTAGGACACCTAAAGTTTATTAAAGTTATTTCTCTAAAGTCGGCTCTGTTTAAGGTCTGCGAAACTTAAGATTCTAGGTAAGGGTTCAATTAGTCTAAAGGGAAGGTATTAAGCACCCTTCAAGACCCATTAACAATGGTTAACCGACCGAACTAAAATTAATTAGGCTGAGTGTAAATATGATGTTTCAAATGTAATCTTATAAGTATTCCTAAAGTTATTTAAAGTAAAATTTGTAGAAGAATAATAGTTGCATAAAGAGTTTAAAATAGATTAAAAGAAAACAGGACATGTGACGTTTATGTGTATTTGAAAAAGTGAGTTATGCCGACTCACAAATTTAAAGAGTTATTGTGAGATTAATGTTAAAATAAAATTTTAAAGGTTTCATATAGAGACTAATGGTTAAATGTATATATTGCGCTAAGGTTGTTTCAACAAATATGCATTCCAAATGTTGGGAGAAGGATTAAAGTGAAAAGCTATCCGTTAAAACTAATTGGTTTTTATTTCTTAGAATAAATTAACGTTAGTGTAAGATTTGTTATGTTTCAAACTTCTAAGGTAGTAGGAGTGGATGTTGATTCTTTTAGCTTGAAGATATGTAGGCATACCATTTTGAAAATATCAATTACTCCAAGTAAATATTATAGATACTATAATAATTTAGAAAGTAGAATGGAATGTAATTTTTGTGGAATTAACTACCCATAACTAAACTAAAACTCTTAATATTACTAAAGTTTATATTAATCAACAAGCATAAACGTTAGTCATACAACATAAATTAGATGCACAAAAAATAAGATAGAAGAGCAAATAGATCAAATGGGCTCAGCCCATTTCCAGGGACTGCTGCTGTGGGCTGTCCGTTTACTGTTGGTAGTGATTGGGCTTGGGCCCAAATTGTATTTCCTCATTTTTTGACTTTAGGTTGACTGACTTGGAAGAGAAATTTTGCGTTGGGTTTTAGCCCAACCCCGAATGCGGGAGAAAAACGAGTCCCTCGAACTCGTATGCGACATGCATGAAAAGACAAAGGATTAGTAAATAAACAATAGATAATACTAAACATGTATAATGTAAATGATTCATGTATATACCAGGTATACTCTTATGTATATATCCTAATATATACATGATGTCTCCTAAACCAATGCTTCAGTTTATTTACAGAGGCTAACAACCAGAACAACAAAGTATTTCATATCATGAACCTGGGAGGGGCAATCGTCACCAGATCATGTCATGATTTTAGAACTTCAAACACAACACTCACATCATTCAGCTAAATAAAAAAATGCAAGTGTGGTACATAACCCACTCTTTGAAATTCTTTACAGATTTCCTTCATAATTTAACAGATGGCATATTTCGAACCCATGCGAGACAAAACAGAACCGAGACCATGCATTATCACCCCAAATATGCCTGTTTATATCATGTCAAACTAGATATAATTATTATGATCCTTAATCTCAGCAGGTTATATTATGATGCAATCGAAAACATTTACGACATCATGGCAGCTATATCACTTCATGGTATGAACAACAGCAAGACATGAAATATGTTTAAGCAAACAAGCATAATCAGTATATAGGAAGATACATTTTCTTCCTAAACTAGTTATTTCGAATCATACCAACTCGAGAAGGGAAACACCTACTTAGAACAAAGTTATTCTCACTAGAAAGTATCTTAACTTAACTATATTTTACTTTCTTAAACTAACAAGGTGCGCCTGGAAATTCACAAGTCATATTTTGAATCGTCAATATAAGCATACGGCAATAGTGACCACTACCTTTCTTTAAACTGTCATGCAATATTCCCCTGCTTCCTTTTAGTAGCTCATGAGAAGTTAAATGGAAAAGGGAGACTACTTAAACTAAAAAAAAACTCCTTAATTACCGGATGAGAACTTCTACTAGACCTTAACAGATTTGAACTATCTCAAAACCACACAAGATGAAACAGATGTCTGAGACTAACCCTCTTTTCACATATGCTCTTATAGGAAATTCTTTAAAGTTTAATGGACTGAAATTAGGCAACGTTCAGGCCGATTTATTCCCATAAAATTTATACACCAATTACTAGCATAACAGACACAAGCAGGCAAACAAATGTACATTTAATGAAGGCAGCATACAAAATCATATACAAGGTAATGCGGCACACAACTTACAGATTTCGTCAACAAAGACTTCAAACACTTCTATAAGGCTCCAACAGAGCACTGACACAAATTCGTAAATGTTAACAAAATTTAAATCTCGTCATGAACATGTCCGACTGAATGACATAAAGAAAACATGCACAATCACTACTTAATTACCCGCGAAGCCCCTTCGATTACGCTAGCATAGTATACTGCCTAATATTAACAGAACTATTACTAAATCAATTCACAAAAAAAAAAAAAAAAAAAAAAGCTCATGAACAAACTAAACTATTAGAATGAAAATAGACTAAGGCGAGGACAGATTCAAATGAAAACGGGACTATGAAACCAAACACCTACACATTTGAAGGCTAAACCATATAATCTATAGCCCAGACTAAATCATTTTGAACAGATGGAAAAATATATACTAAAAGCTGTAAATGATTCATGCTTCTCAATTCGTATACTGAAACTACGTAATACTAAGATGCTTATAAAATCAAATCGACCAAACCATGTCGCACGTTAAACAAGCAGCAAACAAAGCAGAAAATTAATTGGAAACCACCAAGATAGCAACAGAACTCTGCAGTTTATACAGGCCGAAAACATCAGCAACTTAACATATGATTTCTAAAAAAAATGAATTCTATCCAAATGACACAGGTATCGATAAGAGGAATGCTCGATATCTATTTTCACAATATATCAACATAACAGATGTTTGAATATCAACAAAAGCATCCCATATACGACATTAGCTTATGCCGAAGGCATGATTTTACACTAAAGACCCGAATTCATGTTTTTATTTCAAATAGGCAGATTCATCCGTGAAAGTAAAAGAAAACAGAGAAAAGGGTTAAAGCTTAGAATTCACCGACCTTTTGTGGGAGCAGTGAAGTGGGGATCGACGAGGTCTCGAATCTACACTCGAACGCGACGAACTCGAAATCGATTAAAGAAACTAAAGTTTTAAACAGAAAATGAAAGGAAAATAGAGTAATTGTTCGCTGTCTTTGTTGATTAAAACTTGTGTTTTGTGAGGTTTTCGTTTTCAGTCCCCTCCTTCCTTTTTGTTCCCTGATTCAACTAGGATTATTTATAGGGTTTTGATTCATGGAGAGGAGCGGTGGTGATGATGAAAGGGAAAGAGAGGAGCGTGAGGAGTGGGTTCGTCCGTGAATGGAGGAGCGTAAGGTAGGGTCGGGAGTGGGGAGCGGCGGCGATGAAAAAAAAGGGAAAAAGAAAGAGAGGTAGGGTAGAAAGGAGGGAGGCGGCTGAAGTGGAGGAATAGGGTCGTCGGTGTTGAGTGGGGAGGAGCGGGTGAGGAGCGTGGGAGAGAAGGGAAGGGAAGGGAAGAGGGTAGAGAGGGAGTGAGTTGCGGCTGAAAGAGGAAGAGAAAGAGAGAGAGATGAGCTGAGGGAGAAAAAGAAAGAGAGATTAGGGATTTAAGATTTGGGCCGGACCCGGGTCGAGTAAAAAATAGAATTGGGCTGGTCCGTTTGGGCTGGCCCATTAATTTAAATATGGGTTGAAAATGTGGGTTGGGTATAGAAATGTGGGTTGTTTGTTTTGGGTAGGAAATAATATTGTATTTGTATTTTAAGCCATTAATTTGCTAAAAATATTGGTCCTTCCTCCGCTATTTTAATTATTTCCGGGCTTCTAATTTAGTAATTAGTACAATATTTATTATGTGAAGATAAATAGTAATTAGTATATAGAAAGTAAGGATTTACAAAGTGTTGTCTTGTAATTAATTTAACGATCCCAAACCCGAAAGTGAAATGACGATGAACATTTAAAATTTGTGATAAATTAATACTTGTAATGTTAAAATAAAAGTAGCGAATATAAATAGCAGTGAAAATAAAGTATCTAGCTCGTCAATAAATTTAGACGTCCGAGTGAATAAAATTAAATAAAGGAGGGACAAAATTGGGTGTCAACAGATGCCCCTCTTCGACCGGAGATGATGTAAGAATCTTCGGGCGAAGAAGTTGACGTAGTAGCCAATTTTGTTTGGACCAACGAGTATGAGTTTGTAAGAAAGTATGATTTAGGAAAATTAATGGAAAATATTATGAGGGTCGAAGAAATTATGAAAAATTATGGTCGAATCTCAGTTTCGAGTCGCCTACATATCTCGGGCTGCACGAGAATCAGGCCATATATAGTTCGAAAGTTTTTGTGGATTCATAATCTAGATGGGGGTTGTAGACAGGTGACGAGAACGTTCAAGAATAGGACATATGCTTATAGCCTCCTAATTATAATGTGGCGCGCTGTTGACACCCAATTTTGTCCCGCCTCTCCCCCGAAATACCTATTTATACCTCTGGTATTTTGAGAAATTAAAAAATATGCATTTTAATTTTACTATAATTATTAGTCTTTTATTAACGCCCCGTTTTATTATTCCACTGCAGTTATTATTATTATTATTATTATTATTATTATTATTATTATTCTTAAAATTATCATTTATTACTAATTGTCATTAATTATTATTATTCTTGTTATTTCCATTATCATTATTATTATTATTATTATTGATTACTAATCATTGTTATGAGCGTTATCTTTGTTATTAATTATTAATCATCATTATCATCGTTATGATTAATTATTATCATTGTTTTATCAATAATTGTTATTTATTATTATTATTATCATCATTATTATTTCTTATTCTTATTATCATTATTGTTTTATTATTACCACTATTATTGTTATTATTATTAATTTATTATTATCAATAATTGTTATTTATTATTATTAATTATTATCATCTTTATTATTATTATTAATTATTATCATTATTCTTATTGTTATTTTTTGTTATTAATTATCAATATTTGTTATCTACTATTATTATTATATATATTATTATTTTTTATCACCATTATCATCAGCATTATCATTATTACCATTATCATTATTGTTATCATTATTAGCAGTATTACTACCGCTATTTATTTGCTGCTATTATTTAGTATTATTGAAACTTGCATTTCTCAACGTTCTACCAACTTCCGCATACACATCGCATTTATTTCGCACATTTAAATGATAGCGTTTGTTATTAAATATTATTGCACGGTCATTGCAACATCATATAATTTTATTATCCGGATCTTTTATAATTACATATTTCCGTATTAGGTGATATTCTGGCACCCTTAATACATCGTTAATTAAAATGGGTCTCTTATTTCAAATTTAGAAGCCAAACTATTTCTTGCACTCGGTCCGTATTTTGATTTATCGGACCCCGAATCAAAGTCCAATTAGCTCCTAAATATTTTGGGCTAGCCCATATTTTTTATCTCAAATTTTAGACCAGCCCATGTTTTTAATTCCCTAGCCCATTCTCTTAATACCCGGTCCAAAAAATCAACCCAGTCCATAAATGAACCGGGTCCAACCCGCATCAGCTTCAACATAAGGGAAACCCTAGGGTTTCCCTTCATTCTCCGCCGCTTCCTCCTTCTCCCTTTCCCTTCATTCTCCGCCGCTTCCTCCTTCTCCCTTTCCCGCCCCTATCCGCCGCTCCTCTCTCTCCTTCCCTTTCTTCCTTCTTCTCCGCTCCCCACCATGCCCTGTCCCCCACTTAGCCCTGTTCCCCGCTCTTCTCTCTCTCCCGCTCCTCCCTTTTTCTTCAACACAAAAAAAAGAGCAAAACCCTATAAAGAGGGGCGAGTTGAATCATTTGAGGACAGGTTGGAAAGCCCCCCAAAAGAGATACAGATCTTGAACCCCGAAATTTCTTGAAAAGAACAAGTTTTTTTTCCCATTGGCGAAATCCCCTGCAAAGTGCATTTTTTTAGCTGTCATAATATTACCTAATATCGATTAGAAAATACCGAACATTTTGATTGATTCTCTGTTGGCCGTTTCGAATCTGAGAAGACATCGACTTAGGATTCGGTGGTGTTTCGAGGTAAGATCGAAACCCCGCACCCATTTCGCTGCACACGAAATAGGTCAGTCGTCTTATTTCTTTTTTCATATATATATATTTGTACGAAATTTGGCTGAAGTTGTGTTTTAATGTGTGTTGTGGATGCGCTGTTTATTTATGTTAATTGCTTTCGTGTTTCGACGTTACGAGATTAAGTACATAGTAGAACCCAGTTGATCATCGATTCAAATCGACATCCTATGTTCATTTCTTTCTGTTAAAATTTACCCTTCTGTTTTCACGAAAAAAAAGTAAATTTCTTTCCTCGTGTTTTAAAGTCCAACATTCCTGTGTGTTTATAAGAGCAATAGTCTAGATTTTAATTGGTTAAGGTTATATGTAATAAGTTAATTAGGTTATGTACGATTTGTTTCATTCTCGGTATGCATTTGATTCAGCCAAATTATGTTCAGTTTATAACATATGCTTATCTTGGTTTAGTTTGATGATGTGAATCATCTACAGGGCAGTCAACTTTAACAATATTATGTATAACTTTGTATCGATTTCAAATCCTTGATAAGTGGCTCGGCTTAAAAAAAACATGATGCTTAGCTTAATCTTGAATTTGATTTATGTGGAAGGGTGAAAGGTTGCGCCAATAGATTTTCCTGAAACCTGAATATTGTGTACGATCAGCATTGTCCATCTTATTAAAATGTGTTCATGCGGTTTGGTATTGAGATTAAACTATTACTGCGTGTCTCCCGATTCGAGCTAAAACTCTCTAAATTTCCTTTCGCGTGACTTTACATGTTAAAATACGTGATAAGATGTCTTTTCCAGTGGAAATAGTATAGGTATGGTGTGTGATCTTGAGAGTAAATGTTCGAGATGTTTAAATAAGATCACTGTCAAGATGGTTTGTAAGGATCTGTCATTGCATAAGGATGTCTCTCAGATATTTAGATGGCTGGGATCTTATCTTTATTTGTCTCAATGTAGTTGAGAGTTTGTTTAACTCAAGTTAGAGGTCTGGTATTAGGTCTGATTGTTTGACACCTGCATTTTGGCATCATATGGGGACTGTCTGAAATAATTGGAATAAGATTATATTCTAGTTTTCAAACCACAGATTCTGGGTTGGCCTAAATATATGCAAAGGTTTGATTATTGCTGAATTGAATGAAGAATACATACTAGTTATTGAATTATATATTAAGAGGTTGGGAAACAATTCATTATGCTATGTAGACCCCCTTGTAGGAATAATAAAATACAAGATATAGGAAATGAAACCTAATCTTTCTATAAACATATAAGACATGCAAGCTTGAGCTTCTGGAAACCGTAATCTCATTTTTCCTCTCACACATCCCTGAAGATCTCACTGTAACAGTTTTTCTTTATTTTCCTTGAAAGTGATTGTAAAGCTATTTGTTGCCTACATAGGAGGAATCCCGACATATCCTATGAGCTAAATTTTTTTTCAGCAAACTGTTTCAACTTGGTGGGAAATTTGTTCTTTATTTGAATTGATGTGGGTGTGCAGAGGAGGTGTTTTAGCTAGAAGATGTCTTCCTTAACTAAAAGGATTTGAAATAGCGGTCTTATTTATGCTCACATTGAGGATATTGAAATACAGTCTATTAACAAACTAAGTATGAAAGGTGATTTTGGTTAAATGCTTGACTCATCTACACCTAGAGCAGTTCCATTTGTGATATCTGTATCCTAAATAAAAATCAGAATCCGTTATCAACATATAGTTATAGCAGAATGCATTAGTTAGGTGTACGAATGATTTTGAGATCTGTTGCAATCTTCTTTATGCCTATTGTTAATGAGTGTATTTAGAAGTCTAACATTCATGTGTGTTTATATTGCTTTATTTAATAGTTACGTACGTTTCTAATCCTTATTACATTTTTCTTTACATGTACACATCCGAGCAAATGGAGTCTCGATTCGGGATTCATTTTCCTCCGCATTCGGTTGGGCTAGAAGCCCAACATGGCTTCCTCTCGTGTCCAGTTGACCCATAAAAAAAATATACTTTCTGGGCCAAGGCCCAATAGCAAACAGATAACAGCAGCAGCCCCGTAGCCATTCAAATGAAATTTTGGACTGAAGTCCAACAACAATCCGATCATAGCAGCTTTGAAAATGGGCTGAGCTCACTTAAATTATCTCTGACTCTATTTATTTCGCGCATATTAATTTGTATTATTCAACTAACTCCCTGTTTGTTCCGTTTTATTAGTTTAGATAAATCCTAGTCAATTAGTAGGTTTAGTTAGTAATGGGTAGTTAGTTTAGGGAAAAGAACTAAAATATTTTGCAAATATCTTTTAAGGTTATCTAAATTATGCATACGTTTAGCCAAATATAGTTAATAACATAATTTTGGTTTATACTTCTAAAATGCAAGGTCAATTAATATCTCATCGTTTAATTGTTTCAAATATTTTATGAAAGCGTTGCACAAAAAATCGCAGTTTCGTCCACTCATATGCAAGTCATCTTTTGCAAGTTTCTTTTTTTTTATTGTTATTTTAAAATAGCCTTATTATTTAAAACCTTAGCAACATTTATAAATTTTATTTGAAATTTTCCTGTTATGCAAATTATCATATTTTTCCTACAAATTTCATTCTAAAAGGTATCTCATTTAAAACTTTAGCGATATTTATAAATTTTATAGCATTGGAAGTCCCCTTTGATGCAAATTATTATATTGATCTATAAGTTTATTAGCATGTTTATTTAGAGCCTTACCAACATTTATAAACTTTTATTTCGAATAGCATTTTAAAACCTCCTCCTATACAAATTATTAGTCCTATTTTTATAGCCTTATTATTTGAAGTCTCTATAAATCTTATTATAAATAGCATTTAAAATATTCTTTCACACAAATTATCATATCTTTCTGCAAGCCTTATCTTTTAAAAGGGATAACACTATTATGCTCATTTGAAGTTTAAACAGCATTTATAAGTCTTAGCATTTCCTTTTAGGAAAGTTATTATATTTCTCTACAAACTATTTCAAGCGGCGTTATTATACTTTCCTTGGAAACCTTAGTAATATGTGCAAGCTATTTTTCTCAAAAATTCAAATACTATATTCAAATCTGGATTAATTAACCTAAGTTTGGTCGGATAACCGTAAGTTAACGGATTCTAAAGGATGCCTAATCCCTTCCCTTTAGGATAATATAGAACCCTTACCTAGAATCATCCTGGTTAAGCAGACTATTAACGGAGGTTTAGGTTTAACTTTACCTTAGTTAGTATCTAGGTGTCCTAATTCACCGTTAAATTAATTAGGTGGCGACTCCTTTAAACAAAACAAATTTAGGAATCACCAATATGTTGTACTCCGCTCTAACCCAGGTTAAAATGGGGTGTAACAGCTTGGCGACTCTGCTGGGGACTTTTAGGTTCTTAACCATAACAACTTAGGTTAATAATTAAATTTGTTGGATATTTGGTTGTTTTCTTTATTTTTTGCCTTTATTGTTGCTTTATTTTTTTTATTTTTTTTTTATGTTCTTTTAAGTGATTGTTTTATTATGTAAATTTTCTATGTAATATGTATGTTATTGCTTTTCTTAAATTGGCATTCCGCTCATATTTCTTCCACTCCTGGAAAACTCACACATATTCACACACTTAAAGCGGCTTCGCAGTTTGCGCCCGTGCACTACTAAATTACCCCTTTAGTTGGATTGGTCTAGTGGATTTAGTCGATCAGCGGTGCAGTCGACGGCCACGGACTTTCCACTCCCAAGTTGTCCGCTTGGGGGAGCCTTGCGTCATAGGAAAACAACTCCTAGTCAGCCTAAGATAGAGCTAAGCCAAAACCCTTTAAGGGCATGCACGAACCTAGGAGGCTTAATACCCAGGGTGTATTAAGTCCATTAGTCAACCTCTTCCAAAATGTCCAGGTGGGTCTACGACCCCGAGCGACGGTTATCACGTTATGTGCATTGATTTGAAGGATGAATGTGCGTTATGTGGACCATGTGCTATTTAGGTAGAACTAACCATTTGTGAACACAGGTAACCATGAGTCAACACAATGCCTACCCGAGATTCAGCATGGTTTTGAGCGTCCCTTCCCAACTAACAGCATGGTGGGTTGATTTGGGGGATTACGGACAGCGGGTTGTACGTGGAGCATTGGGACACTTACCGTCTTTGATGAATATCCAGCCCGGCAGAGACATCATCGAGGCTGCAACTGTGTTTTGGGATGAAAAGAGGGTCGTGTTTAGATTTGGCAACATTGAGATGACTCCGTTGTTAGAGGAAATAGGAGGCTATATAGAAAATGTGGCATTATTACGTAAACCAAGAAAATGGCAAAATTGTGGCATGATTATTCCGAGGCAACCTTTACCAAAAGAATTTGCTGACAGCTTCGGGTTCAGAGAGGGTAAAGGTGTGGAATGTTTGTAGAAGTCTATGATACCACTCGAGTATTTATATCACAGATTCGGTTATCAAAGGAGTTTCGTCGATCATCAGGATGAATTCTTCTCATATGACTCTTGGAAGCAGAAACGGTGCTTCGCTTTCGCAGTATGTTTTTTAGGGACTATAGTATTTCCTAAAGGAACCACAAAAGATATTCACACCCATCTTGTTATTGTAACTAAGGCTCTTTTTGGTGGCATCGACGGGAAACACTACACTCTGGTCCCTATGGTCGTGGCAGATATCTACCGAGCATTAGGGCGTTGTAAGCGCGGGTATAAGCATTTTGAAGGATGCAACTTGCTTCTGCAAATTTGGCTGATGGAACATCTTCAGAAAGTCAACGGGGGTCTAGCGTTCCAGAAGCCGACGGGTGAGAATCACATTCTGGGTCATGTTCCAGGCGCTATCTTGACAGCAAAATCATTTGAGAAACCAAAGTGTGTGAAAGAGTGGGTAGAATTTCTTAGCCATTTGAACGATGACTCGATGCAATGGATGTTCAGTTGGTTTCCGTCTGAGGTCTTGGTGTTTCGAACGAAGGTCGTACCATTTTTGGTCTTGATAGGACTTCGAGGTTTGCAGCCTTACGCCCCGCTGAGAGTTTTGAGACAATCAGGGAGGAAGCAAAACATACCTTTAGTGGCAGATATGAGTCATTACTGTGTTGACTACAAAGAAGGGAAAATTCCTTTTGCAAAAGAGGTTATTCGCATGTGGAAATTGAAAGAGACCACAAAAACAGATTCAGTTGAGCCAAATAGATACCAAGCTGGGTGCGAGGACAACTATGTGGAATGGCTGGCCGCTGATTTGGAGGAATCAATCAAACCCGGTGTTAGTTTGAAAGATCGGATTAAGGATGGGGAAGCCGAAGCATGCATATTACTCCGACAATTGCGTAAGAAAAGTCTTGTTTCTGAAGCCGAGCATCATGCGCAACTTAAGGAAAAGGAAAGGGAAGCAGAGAATTGGAAGCAGCAAGCACTTAGTTACGAGCAAAGTATGCAAGAGTTGGATACACTTCTGGCTGAACAGGGCGATACTTGTATCAAAGAAGGCATCAAAACAGGGGGTGTTCTAGCTATGTCATACCTTGCCCAAAATCGCCGAAAGATCGATCAGTCAATTCGGGCAACCAAGAGGTTCAAGAGCGACGAAGGGCCATCTTCATTTTAGTTAACTTGTTCAATAGCGATTGTAATAATTTCTTTTGCATTGGGATTGTATTCGTTTTGGGTTTTCAATTAATAGCACACTGGAATGACACATGACTACATATGCTATCCTTCAAATCCACGCTAGGCCTACCTTTGGCACAAAAGATCCCTTGCATAATAGGACGCATTGATTTCCTTCCGATATGTTTTGTTTGCTATTCAATATATGTTTGTTTGCAATATGTTTTGTTTGCTATTTAATGTATGTTTGCTACGCAATATGTGCTTATTTGCTATGCAACATGTGCTTATTTCAACATTATCTGCTAAATCTCCATATTATTTTAAACAGCAATCATTCGGACCATACTAACGCAGCTTTCTTCATTCTTAAAAGGTTTATTTTTTACTATCCCCCAGAGGTTGATTCGCGTTGACTGTGAACTGGCAGACCACCCATACTTCACGAGATCAAAAGCACGAACATCCGGTAATATGAATGATTCAGGGGCATCCGAACAGACTGGCTTGGGACTCGTCACTCTTCCAAGAGAGGAACCTGAGGCTTCAGGAGGGGGAAATGATGAACTCATTGCCCAATTGTTGCAGCAAATGGCCAATATGCAGACCGAAATTGAGCGACTGCGGAATCTCACCAATCTGTCCATCACTTTGAACGCCCCTCACCCTGAGCAAAGAACAAACACAACAATTCCACCATACTTTTCGCCTGTCGATTCACCCGCTCCACAACCTTCTCCCTCAAACCCTCCGCTTTACGCAGTCCATCCAAATACCTCCAACCCCCAACAAACTAACCAACAATCCGCCTCACAACAGTCAAATCCACAACAAACCATTCCACACCAGATCCACCCGCAACCAACCATCCCGCAACAAACTATCCAACGACAAACCATCCCGCAACAAGCCAACATACAACAAACTACTTCACAACCAAATGACCAGCAACAAGCCAACCTCCAGCAAATTAACTTCCAACAAACCAATTCACAACCTTTCGCTACTCCTTACATTTCTCAACCTGCAGTTACCCAAATTAACCCACATACCCAAAACTACCAAGCAGTTCACCATACACCATTGGCGCATATTGCCAGCCATAACACACAGTATGCGGCAGAAGCTCATCCTTTCACTACCCAGGCACAGGCCTTGCAACATCCAGAAGTTGACCCCTATGAAGAGTTGGAAAGGGAAGCTAGGGCAAGAGCGGACGAAGATGTGGCAAAAGAGCTTCGCAGTCTGAGGGAAGCAGTCAGGAACATCCAAACCAACAGGGGATGTGAAGGACTTGAATATGAAGATCTGTGCATTCACCCGGACATTGAGTTACCTGCTGGATATAAGGTGCCGAAGTTTGACATGTTCGACGGGAAGGGAAACCCTCGGGCTCATTTGAGATCATATTGCGATAAGCTTGTCGGAGTGGGTAAAAATCAAGCTATCAGAATGAAACTGTTTATAAGGAGCTTAACTGGAGAGGCACTCGATTGATACACATACCAAGACCCGCAGAGGTGGCACAGTTGGGGAGATATGGCCCAGGAATTCATGGACAGATTCAGGTTCAACACTGAGACTATCCCGGACCGGTTTTATTTGATGAAGCTGGAGAGAAAATCAACAGAAACTTTCCGGGAATACGCTATGCGCTGGAGAGCAGAAGCAGCAAAAGTCCAGCCTCCAATGGCAGAGAGTGAAATGACGATGCTTTTCGTACAATCTCTAAAGGACCCTACATATTATGAGAGAATGTTAAGTGTCATTGGGCAGAAGTTTGCTGAAGTCATCAGGATGGGGGACTTCATAGAAGAAGGGATAAAAACAGGAAGAGTTACAAATCTTGCGGCCTTGCAGGCCACAAGTAAGGCCATTCAGGCAGACCCTGCTAAGAAGAAGAGAGACGGAGTATCCCCGGTCATGGCCATCCAAGATCAAAGACCCACCCCAAAATCAACCCGCCAATATTCTTCACCCCAGCCCTCGCACTACAGCCAGTACACCCAAATACCTCAGCCTTATTACCAACCCCCACCTACCCCCCTTCCGGTCTATCATACTCAACCAACATATTACTCACCCCGGTCACCTTCCTACCAAAACCCACCACAACACCGTCCAACCTACGCAACGCAACCCCAGTACCATTCACCAAACCACCCACAAAACACCCCTAGACCACGCCCAAATGTCGAAAGAAGACCAACCAAAACTTACACACCATTAGCCGAACCTTTAGCCCAACTGTACGAGAGGCTGAAAATGGCAGGGATACTCCAACCGATTCAAGGAAGAACTCCTGATCCCATCCCGGGATGGTATGACGGGACTAAACATTGTGCATATCATTCAGGAATCGCAGGGCATGATACCGGAAGCTGCTTTGCTCTCAAGGATAGAGTTGAGACGTTGATCAAGGAAGGGGTCATACAGCTTAAGGAAGCTCCCCCGAACATAAACAACAATCCGCTGCTGAATCATGGCGATGCAAATGTGCACATGATCACCCTTGATGAAGATTGCAATCTGGAGGGGACTATCGTGCCAATTAAAGAAAGGGAGGAGGTTGAATCGTCGGCTTGTGTTGCTCCAATAATCACGGTTCAAAAGAGGGCCCCATTCGAAGTGCTCACCCCAAGGCCCTGGATCACAGCTTTCGTTGCCCCAACACCTTCTCGCAACACCAAAGCAGTCCCCTGGGATTATCAATCTGGTGAAAGAGACAAAGGGAAAGGAAGAGTAGTCGTGGAAGCCGTTGCCACCGGAATGACTAGGTCTGGACGGTGCTATGCCCCCGAAGAGATAGCACGAGGGGCGTCAAGCAAGGAAAATGGTCCGAAGAAGGCCGTTACAGAAGCTGAAGTCGAAGAATTCTGGAGAAAAATGCCAACGAAGGAATATTCTGTTGTAGAACAATTGAAGAAAACGCCAGCTCAGATTTCCTTATTCGCATTATTGATGAGTTCTGAAGCTCATAGGAGCGCTCTAGTGAAAATACTGAACGAAGCCTACGTTCCGGCCGAGACTTCCAGTGAGAAATTATCGGCTATGGTAGGGGAGATCCTTGAGGCCAACCGGGTCTCTTTTCATAACGACGAGTTGCCACCTGAAGGTTTGGGGCATAACAAAGCATTGAACATCACCATCAAATGCAGGGATAAGTTCATCTCCAATGTATTGGTCGACGGAGGCTCTGCTGTGAATATATGTCCTGTTGCCACTCTACGAGCATTAGGGATAGACGTCCGGAAACTCCGTGACTGTCAAGTCAGTGTCAAAGGATTTGACGGAGCCCAAAGAGATGTTGTTGGAGAGATCGATTTGTTTCTGGAGATTGGGCCTGTGGAGTTCATTGTGAAGTTCCAAGTGATGGACATATCTACTTGTTACAACCTGCTGATCGGGAGACCATGGATCCACATGGCTGGCGCGGTTCCTTCCACTTTGCATCAGAGCCTGAAGTTTGTGTGGAATCACCAAGAAATAGTGATCCATGGAGAAGGCAACAATT